>NW_026647516.1:0-43994 GCF_950295315.1 Erinaceus europaeus | reverse complement strand
AGTTGAGACAGTCCAATGTCCTGGGGAGCAAGAACTGCAAACAGTCCATCTACAATGTAAGATTTGGGTCTCAGGCCGCCCAATCCCTAGTGCGCTGTGCAGACCTTTGACTGGCAAAAACACCCCATCTGAGCGTGAGATCTGGCTGGGCTAGTGGCTCTTTCTGTGGACTAGAGACAGACAGACAGAGTTTTCAGGTTCAAAACCTGTACTTCCCAGAAGATGTTCATTCACATCGGTAAAAAAAAAAAAAAGGCTTTTTATTATTATTTTTCTCCAGCCTGGGTAACCTGTCTGCTGCCTGTTTCTCAGTGAAAAAAGGGAAAAATCATTTTTGGAGGGAAAAGGACCAAAATGCAGGCAGGTGGACTCCGTGGAGGGTGGATGGGGAGTTGCTCCTGCCCTGGCACTAGAGACCCAGCTGCTGTTCCAGGTGCTCTCTGATACCAGAGATCTCCGTGTGTCATGTCATGACACTGTCTCTAGGACTGACCCTCAGGATAATGAGATTCAAAACGAGGCAGGTCATATTGCCTTCAAAAGTAAATCCAGGGAGGTTTGGCGGTATGTCAGAGGGTTAAGGCTTTGTGGCACTCACGAAAAGAGGGGACAGGTGGAAGGGTCTGGGGTCTGGCCCCCAGACCGCCACCTGCAGGGGAGTCGCTTTACAGGGGGTGAAGCAGGTCTTTAGGAGCTCTATCTTTCTTTCCCACTCTGTATTTCCTCTGCTCTCTCCTTTTGTGTCTGTCAGATGCACGGTCAGTAACAACAACAACAACAACAACAATAACCACCACAGTGACCAAGCAACAAGGGCAGCGAAAGGGGAACAAATGGAGTGCAGGAGCTGTGGATTATTCGTGGCGCAGGCACTGAGATGTGGCAATAACCCCTTGAGGCTATCAATCCATAAATGAAGAAGTAATACAGGTAACAGAGACGTATATGTCCCTGTGTGTTTCCACTGAGTTAATGTAAATGCCCTTTTATTTACTTCTTCATTTATTTATTACCTTGCCACGAGAATTTCTTTCTATTGCTAAAAAAAAGTGTCCCATCAAGGGTACGAGGTGGTGCCACACCCAGTTAAGCACTCATGTTACAATGCAGGAGGACTGGTCTTCAACACCCTGGTCCCCACCTGCCAGGGGAAATCTTTACAAGTGGTGCAGAAGTGCTGCAGGTGTCTCTCTCTATGTCTCAAACTCTCTCTCCCTCCCTTCCCTCTCAATTCCTGTCTATTTATTCCAGTGAATAATCAAGAAAATAGAAAGTAAAAAAAGAAAAAGGAAAAGGAAATTTTCCACTACTTCAAATGGGCTACTCAGGACAATGCTTTCCTTGTTAAGAGCCTCACAGCATTCCATATACAGAAAGGCAAAGACGCCATGAATTTTTTTAACCCAGTTTTTATATTTATTTATTTATTTATTTATTTATTTATTTATTTATTTATTTAGGTGCTTATTCATTTTTGTTATTGGTGAATTAATGTTTTACATTTGACATTGACGAAGGATCTGACACCAGCGGTCTCCAGTACCCCTAGATGGTACTCTGCCTCTACAAAACCGGTCCATTGACCTGTCCATCCATCCATCCACCCATTCATCTATCCTTCCATCCATTCATCCATCCATCCATCCCTAAATCCATCCATCCATCCATCCATCCACCAGTCAACCAAGCTAAGTACAAAAGGAGATCTCTCCTTGAATGGTGAAGACAATCAACGATGCACAGGTAGGTTGCAAAGGGGCCAGTTTGGCTGAATAGGGCAGAGGGGCTGAACCAGGGAATGTGTTGGGGCGTGTGGGTGTGGGTGGGGTGAGCCGGAGACCCTGTGAGCTGGGTCACGTCAGGGGCAGGCAGGGGGTGGAAGGGGTTGCGAACAGCTGTCACTGGAGAACCATCACAAGTGCTGGAGCTGGTGAGCAGGGCACCCGGAAGAGAGGACAGACAAAGGAGAGAAGCAAAGTGCAGAGGAGAGGAGAGGGGAGAGGATGGTGAGGACAGGAGAGGACAGGAGAGGACCGGAGTGGAGGGGACCTGAGACACCTACCTGGACAAAGGCAGCATACAGACATCCAGGAAGCCAGGCAGGCATGCAGGCAGCTCTGGCTTGGGCTCCCTGGATCCCGGGCGCACCTCCACCTGTCTTCTCTTGGCTGCCAGCCCTGAGGACCCTCGTCGGTCAGCACTGTCTTCCCATCCTTCCGTGCCTCTGTGCCAGGGCCCAGGCGTCTGGGTGCTGTTGCCTGACCTAGTGGCAGGGCAGTTGGGCTGCCCAGTGCCAGTGTGGCCAGCACAGATTGCCAGGGGCTAGGAAATCACAGAGGGCTCCTGTGGTTGCTAGGCCACGGGGAGCCCGCCCATCCAGTTGACCAGCAGCCATGACACCCACCCTGAACTTGACCTTGAGGGGTGGTGGCCAGCCACCAGAGCCAGAGTCCCAGGCCAAAGCAGGTGCTGGTCGGCCGGGCCAAGGGGCTATGGGCAGATTGGTGTGTGTCTGGGCATGGGGCTGGCATCTGACAGCCCAGGGCTGGGGACCAAGGTCCGCCAGGCCTCTGTCCCACCATGTGCACTGACACACAGTCTTGCTGACTGACTGACAGTCCCCGCCCCAGAGATACCCACACCAGGTCCCTGGTTGCCCTGAGCTGCCCCTGAGGGTTGGTGGGTGCCTGCCTGGACACATGCCTCCGTAATGGAGGCCTCTATTAATCCCGTGGCCTACTGAAAGCTGCCCTCCTGCCCCTCCTCCTACTCCTACTCCTCTTCTTCCTTCTCCTCTTCCTCCTGCTCCTCCTCCTCCACGTCGTCCTCCTCTTCCTCATCCTCAGAGGTACTCACTCAGGGCCATTGGCCTAGGCAAGCCAGGGCTGCTGCTCTGGCTGCTGCAGCTTCTATCCAGTGGGTGGGTGCAGGAATCTGTTCCTGTCAGTCCCTGATTCCTGGGACCTTCCATGCCTCCAGCTGCCCCCACTCTCTAGTCCTGAACCCTCCTCAAGGATGCCCCCTTTCCCCTTGCCCTCTGTCCCCCAGCTCCCCAACTAACATCTACTGTGTGCCTCCCTGTGCTACTTTACTGCCACCCTGCTTCTGCCCTTCAGCCCAGCTGCCATCTCACCATCCAGCAGGGGGACCTGCCCTAACCCCCTGCCACCACACCCACACACACAGCCCTGCACACACTCACGGGCTCCCCTGACTGCAGCCTGCCTCTCAAACAGTCTCCTTCTGCCCCCTAGCCCCCTTACAGCCTCTGCCACGGCCCCCCACAGACACCTGGGCATGAGCAGTGCAGACATGCAAACAGCTCCCCTCGCCCCCACTCCATTTGCTCCAAGGATGTCAAGAGTCTTTTTTTCATGCTGTAGGGGAGGGAGTTGAGACAGTCCAATGTCCTGGGGAGCAAGAACTGCAAACAGTCCATCTACAATGTAAGATTTGGGTCTCAGGCCGCCCAATCCCTAGTGCGCTGTGCAGACCTTTGACTGGCAAAAACACCCCATCTGAGCGTGAGATCTGGCTGGGCTAGTGGCTCGTTCTGTGGACTAGAGACAGACAGACAGAGTTTTCAGGTTCAAAACCTGTACTTCCCAGAAGATGTTCATTCACATCGGTAAAAAAAAAAAAAAAGGCTTTTTATTATTATTTTTCTCCAGCCTGGGTAACCTGTCTGCTGCCTGTTTCTCAGTGAAAAAAGGGAAAAATCATTTTTGGAGGGAAAAGGACCAAAATGCAGGCAGGTGGACTCCGTGGAGGGTGGATGGGGAGTTGCTCCTGCCCTGGCACTAGAGACCCAGCTGCTGTTCCAGGTGCTCTCTGATACCAGAGATCTCCGTGTGTCATGTCATGACACTGTCTCTAGGACTGACCCTCAGGATAATGAGATTCAAAACGAGGCAGGTCATATTGCCTTCAAAAGTAAATCCAGGGAGGTTTGGCGGTATGTCAGAGGGTTAAGGCTTTGTGGCACTCACGAAAAGAGGGGACAGGTGGAAGGGTCTGGGGTCTGGCCCCCAGACCGCCACCTGCAGGGGAGTCGCTTTACAGGGGGTGAAGCAGGTCTTTAGGAGCTCTATCTTTCTTTCCCACTCTGTATTTCCTCTGCTCTCTCCTTTTGTGTCTGTCAGATGCACGGTCAGTAACAACAACAACAACAACAACAATAACCACCACAGTGACCAAGCAACAAGGGCAGCGAAAGGGGAACAAATGGAGTGCAGGAGCTGTGGATTATTCGTGGCGCAGGCACTGAGATGTGGCAATAACCCCTTGAGGCTATCAATCCATAAATGATGAAGTAATACAGGTAACAGAGACGTATATGTCCCTGTGTGTTTCCACTGAGTTAATGTAAATGCCCTTTTATTTACTTCTTCATTTATTTATTACCTTGCCACGTTAATTTCTTTCTATTGCTAAAAAAAAGTGTCCCATCAAGGGTACGAGGTGGTGCCACACCCAGTTAAGCACTCATGTTACAATGCAGGAGGACTGGTCTTCAACACCCTGGTCCCCACCTGCCAGGGGAAATCTTTACAAGTGGTACAGAAGTGCTGCAGGTGTCTCTCTCTATGTCTCAAACTCTCTCTCCCTCCCTTCCCTCTCAATTCCTGTCTATTTATTCCAGTGAATAATCAAGAAAATAGAAAGTAAAAAAAGAAAAAGGAAAAGGAAATTTTCCACTACTTCAAATGGGCTACTCAGGACAATGCTTTCCTTGTTAAGAGCCTCACAGCATTCCATATACAGAAAGGCAAAGACGCCATGAATTTTTTTAACCCAGTTTTTATATTTATTTATTTATTTATTTATTTAGGTGCTTATTCATTTTTGTTATTGGTGAATTAATGTTTTACATTTGACATTGACTAAGGATCTGACACCAGCGGTCTCCAGTAACCCTAGATGGTACTCTGCCTCTACAAAACCGGTCCATTGACCTGTCCATCCGTCCATCCACCCATTCATCTATCCTTCCATCCATTCATCCATCCATCCATCCATCCATCCCTAAATCCATCCATCCATCCATCCATCCACCAGTCAACCAAGCTAAGTACAAAAGGAGATCTCTCCTTGAATGGTGAAGACAATCAACGATGCACAGGTAGGTTGCAAAGGGGCCAGTTTGGCTGAATAGGGCAGAGGGGCTGAACCAGGGAATGTGTTGGGGCGTGTGGGTGTGGGTGGGGTGAGCCGGAGACCCTGTGAGCTGGGTCACGTCAGGGGCAGGCAGGGGGTGGAAGGGGTTGCGAACAGCTGTCACTGGAGAACCATCACAAGTGCTGGAGCTGGTGAGCAGGGCACCTGGAAGAGAGGACAGACAAAGGAGAGAAGCAAAGTGCAGAGGAGAGGAGAGGGGAGAGGATGGTGAGGACAGGAGAGGACAGGAGAGGACCGGAGTGGAGGGGACCTGAGACACCTACCTGGACAAAGGCAGCATACAGACATCCAGGAAGCCAGGCAGGCATGCAGGCAGCTCTGGCTTGGGCTCCCTGGATCCCGGGCGCACCTCCACCTGTCTTCTCTTGGCTGCCAGCCCTGAGGTCCCTCGTCGGTCAGCACTGTCTTCCCATCCTTCCGTGCCTCTGTGCCAGGGCCCAGGCGTCTGGGCGCTGTTGCCTGACCTAGTGGCAGGGTAGTTGGGCTGCCCAGTGCCAGTGTGGCCAGCACAGATTGCCAGGGGCTAGGAAATCACAGAGGGCTCCTGTGGTTGCTAGGCCACGGGGACCCCGCCCATCCAGTTGACCAGCAGCCATGACCCCCACCCTGAACTTGACCTTGAGGGGTGGTGGCCAGCCACCAGAGCCAGAGCCCCAGGCCAAAGCAGGTGCTGGTCGGCCGGGCCAAGGGGCTATGGGCATATTGGTGTGTGTCTGGGCATGGGGCTGGCATCTGACAGCCCAGGGCTGGGGACCAAGGTCCGCCAGGATTCTGTCCCACCATGTGCACTGACACACAGTCTTGCTGACTGACTGACAGTCCCCGCCCCAGAGATACCCAAACCAGGTCCCTGGTTGCCCTGAGCTGCCCCTGAGGGTTGGTGGATGCCTGCCTGGACACATGCCTCCGTAATGGAGGCCTCTATTAATCCCGTGGCCTACTGAAAGCTGCCCTCCTGCCCCTCCTCCTACTCCTACTCCTCTTCTTCCTCCTACTCTTCCTCTTGCTCCTCCTCCTCCACCTCGTCCTCCTCTTCCTCATCCTCAGAGGTACTCACTCAGGGCCCTTGGCCTAGGCAATCCAGGGCTGCTGCTCTGGCTGCTGCAGCTTCTATCCAGTGGGTGGGTGCAGGAATCTGTTCCTGTCAGTCCGTGATTCCTGGGACCTTCCATGCCTCCAGCTGCCCCCACTCTCTAGTCCTGAACCCTCCTCAAGGATGCCCCCTTTCCCCTTGCCCTCTGTCCCCCAGCTCCCCAACTAACATCTACTGTGTGCCTCCCTGTGCTACTTTACTGCCACCCTGCTTCTGCCCTTCAGCCCAGCTGCCATCTCACCATCCAGCAGGGGGACCTGCCCTAACCCCCTGCCACCACACCCACACACACAGCCCTGCACACACTCACGGGCTCCCCTGACTGCAGCCTGCCTCTCAAACAGTCTCCTTCTGCCCCCTAGCCCCTTTACAGCCTCTGCCACGGCCCCCCACAGACACCTGGGCATGAGCAGTGCAGACATGCAAACAGCTCCCCTCGCCCCCACTCCATTTGCTCCAAGGATGTCAAGAGTCTTTTTTTCATGCTGTAGGGGAGGGAGTTGAGACAGTCCAATGTCCTGGGGAGCAAGAACTGCAAACAGTCCATCTACAATGTAAGATTTGGGTCTCAGGCCGCCCAATCCCTAGTGCGCTGTGCAGACCTTTGACTGGCAAAAACACCCCATCTGAGCGTGAGATCTGGCTGGGCTAGTGGCTCGTTCTGTGGACTAGAGACAGACAGACAGAGTTTTCAGGTTCAAAACCTGTACTTCCCAGAAGATGTTCATTCACATCGGTAAAAAAAAAAAAAAAAGGCTTTTTATTATTATTTTTCTCCAGCCTGGGTAACCTGTCTGCTGCCTGTTTCTCAGTGAAAAAAGGGAAAAATCATTTTTGGAGGGAAAAGGACCAAAATGCAGGCAGGTGGACTCCGTGGAGGGTGGATGGGGAGTTGCTCCTGCCCTGGCACTAGAGACCCAGCTGCTGTTCCAGGTGCTCTCTGATACCAGAGATCTCCGTGTGTCATGTCATGACACTGTCTCTAGGACTGACCCTCAGGATAATGAGATTCAAAACGAGGCAGGTCATATTGCCTTCAAAAGTAAATCCAGGGAGGTTTGGCGGTATGTCAGAGGGTTAAGGCTTTGTGGCACTCACGAAAAGAGGGGACAGGTGGAAGGGTCTGGGGTCTGGCCCCCAGACCGCCACCTGCAGGGGAGTCGCTTTACAGGGGGTGAAGCAGGTCTTTAGGAGCTCTATCTTTCTTTCCCACTCTGTATTTCCTCTGCTCTCTCCTTTTGTGTCTGTCAGATGCACGGTCAGTAACAACAACAACAACAACAACAATAACCACCACAGTGACCAAGCAACAAGGGCAGCGAAAGGGGAACAAATGGAGTGCAGGAGCTGTGGATTATTCGTGGCGCAGGCACTGAGATGTGGCAATAACCCCTTGAGGCTATCAATCCATAAATGAAGAAGTAATACAGGTAACAGAGACGTATATGTCCCTGTGTGTTTCCACTGAGTTAATGTAAATGCCCTTTTATTTACTTCTTCATTTATTTATTACCTTGCCACGAGAATTTCTTTCTATTGCTAAAAAAAAGTGTCCCATCAAGGGTACGAGGTGGTGCCACACCCAGTTAAGCACTCATGTTACAATGCAGGAGGACTGGTCTTCAACACCCTGGTCCCCACCTGCCAGGGGAAATCTTTACAAGTGGTGCAGAAGTGCTGCAGGTGTCTCTCTCTATGTCTCAAACTCTCTCTCCCTCCCTTCCCTCTCAATTCCTGTCTATTTATTCCAGTGAATAATCAAGAAAATAGAAAGTAAAAAAAGAAAAAGGAAAAGGAAATTTTCCACTACTTCAAATGGGCTACTCAGGACAATGCTTTCCTTGTTAAGAGCCTCACAGCATTCCATATACAGAAAGGCAAAGACGCCATGAATTTTTTTAACCCAGTTTTTATATTTATTTATTTATTTATTTATTTATTTATTTAGGTGCTTATTCATTTTTGTTATTGGTGAATTAATGTTTTACATTTGACATTGACTAAGGATCTGACACCAGCGGTCTCCAGTACCCCTAGATGGTACTCTGCCTCTACAAAACCGGTCCATTGAACTGTCCATCCGTCCATCCACCCATTCATCTATCCTTCCATCCATTCATCCATCCATCCATCCATCCATCCCTAAATCCATCCATCCATCCATCCATCCACCAGTCAACCAAGCTAAGTACAAAAGGAGATCTCTCCTTGAATGGTGAAGACAATCAACGATGCACAGGTAGATTGCAAAGTGGCCAGTTTGGCTGAATAGGGCAGAGGGGCTGAACCAGGGAATGTGTTGGGGCGTGTGGGTGTGGGTGGGGTGAGCCGGAGACCCTGTGAGCTGGGTCACGTCAGGGGCAGGCAGGGGGTGGAAGGGGTTGCGAACAGCTGTCACTGGAGAACCATCACAAGTGCTGGAGCTGGTGAGCAGGGCACCCGGAAGAGAGGACAGACAAAGGAGAGAAGCAAAGTGCAGAGGAGAGGAGAGGGGAGAGGATGGTGAGGACAGGAGAGGACAGGAGAGGACCGGAGTGGAGGGGACCTGAGACACCTACCTGGACAAAGGCAGCATACAGACATCCAGGAAGCCAGGCAGGCATGCAGGCAGCTCTGGCTTGGGCTCCCTGGATCCCGGGCGCACCTCCACCTGTCTTCTCTTGGCTGCCAGCCCTGAGGTCCCTCGTCGGTCAGCACTGTCTTCCCATCCTTCCGTGCCTCTGTGCCAGGGCCCAGGCGTCTGGGCGCTGTTGCCTGACCTAGTGGCAGGGTAGTTGGGCTGCCCAGTGCCAGTGTGGCCAGCACAGATTGCCAGGGGCTAGGAAATCACAGAGGGCTCCTGTGGTTGCTAGGCCACGGGGACCCCGCCCATCCAGTTGACCAGCAGCCATGACCCCCACCCTGAACTTGACCTTGAGGGGTGGTGGCCAGCCACCAGAGCCAGAGCCCCAGGCCAAAGCAGGTGCTGGTCGGCCGGGCCAAGGGGCTATGGGCATATTGGTGTGTGTCTGGGCATGGGGCTGGCATCTGACAGCCCAGGGCTGGGGACCAAGGTCCGCCAGGATTCTGTCCCACCATGTGCACTGACACACAGTCTTGCTGACTGACTGACAGTCCCCGCCCCAGAGATACCCAAACCAGGTCCCTGGTTGCCCTGAGCTGCCCCTGAGGGTTGGTGGATGCCTGCCTGGACACATGCCTCCGTAATGGAGGCCTCTATTAATCCCGTGGCCTACTGAAAGCTGCCCTCCTGCCCCTCCTCCTACTCCTACTCCTCTTCTTCCTCCTACTCTTCCTCTTGCTCCTCCTCCTCCACCTCGTCCTCCTCTTCCTCATCCTCAGAGGTACTCACTCAGGGCCCTTGGCCTAGGCAAGCCAGGGCTGCTGCTCTGGCTGCTGCAGCTTCTATCCAGTGGGTGGGTGCAGGAATCTGTTCCTGTCAGTCCGTGATTCCTGGGACCTTCCATGCCTCCAGCTGCCCCCACTCTCTAGTCCTGAACCCTCCTCAAGGATGCCCCCTTTCCCCTTGCCCTCTGTCCCCCAGCTCCCCAACTAACATCTACTGTGTGCCTCCCTGTGCTACTTTACTGCCACCCTGCTTCTGCCCTTCAGCCCAGCTGCCATCTCACCATCCAGCAGGGGGACCTGCCCTAACCCCCTGCCACCACACCCACACACACAGCCCTGCACACACTCACGGGCTCCCCTGACTGCAGCCTGCCTCTCAAACAGTCTCCTTCTGCCCCCTAGCCCCCTTACAGCCTCTGCCACGGCCCCCCACAGACACCTGGGCATGAGCAGTGCAGACATGCAAACAGCTCCCCTCGCCCCCACTCCATTTGCTCCAAGGATGTCAAGAGTCTTTTTTTCATGCTGTAGGGGAGGGAGTTGAGACAGTCCAATGTCCTGGGGAGCAAGAACTGCAAACAGTCCATCTACAATGTAAGATTTGGGTCTCAGGCCGCCCAATCCCTAGTGCGCTGTGCAGACCTTTGACTGGCAAAAACACCCCATCTGAGCGTGAGATCTGGCTGGGCTAGTGGCTCGTTCTGTGGACTAGAGACAGACAGACAGAGTTTTCAGGTTCAAAACCTGTACTTCCCAGAAGATGTTCATTCACATCGGTAAAAAAAAAAAAAAAGGCTTTTTATTATTATTTTTCTCCAGCCTGGGTAACCTGTCTGCTGCCTGTTTCTCAGTGAAAAAAGGGAAAAATCATTTTTGGAGGGAAAAGGACCAAAATGCAGGCAGGTGGACTCCGTGGAGGGTGGATGGGGAGTTGCTCCTGCCCTGGCACTAGAGACCCAGCTGCTGTTCCAGGTGCTCTCTGATACCAGAGATCTCCGTGTGTCATGTCATGACACTGTCTCTAGGACTGACCCTCAGGATAATGAGATTCAAAACGAGGCAGGTCATATTGCCTTCAAAAGTAAATCCAGGGAGGTTTGGCGGTATGTCAGAGGGTTAAGGCTTTGTGGCACTCACGAAAAGAGGGGACAGGTGGAAGGGTCTGGGGTCTGGCCCCCAGACCGCCACCTGCAGGGGAGTCGCTTTACAGGGGGTGAAGCAGGTCTTTAGGAGCTCTATCTTTCTTTCCCACTCTGTATTTCCTCTGCTCTCTCCTTTTGTGTCTGTCAGATGCACGGTCAGTAACAACAACAACAACAACAACAATAACCACCACAGTGACCAAGCAACAAGGGCAGCGAAAGGGGAACAAATGGAGTGCAGGAGCTGTGGATTATTCGTGGCGCAGGCACTGAGATGTGGCAATAACCCCTTGAGGCTATCAATCCATAAATGAAGAAGTAATACAGGTAACAGAGACGTATATGTCCCTGTGTGTTTCCACTGAGTTAATGTAAATGCCCTTTTATTTACTTCTTCATTTATTTATTACCTTGCCACGAGAATTTCTTTCTATTGCTAAAAAAAAGTGTCCCATCAAGGGTACGAGGTGGTGCCACACCCAGTTAAGCACTCATGTTACAATGCAGGAGGACTGGTCTTCAACACCCTGGTCCCCACCTGCCAGGGGAAATCTTTACAAGTGGTGCAGAAGTGCTGCAGGTGTCTCTCTCTATGTCTCAAACTCTCTCTCCCTCCCTTCCCTCTCAATTCCTGTCTATTTATTCCAGTGAATAATCAAGAAAATAGAAAGTAAAAAAAGAAAAAGGAAAAGGAAATTTTCCACTACTTCAAATGGGCTACTCAGGACAATGCTTTCCTTGTTAAGAGCCTCACAGCATTCCATATACAGAAAGGCAAAGACGCCATGAATTTTTTTAACCCAGTTTTTATATTTATTTATTTATTTATTTATTTATTTATTTAGGTGCTTATTCATTTTTGTTATTGGTGAATTAATGTTTTACATTTGACATTGACTAAGGATCTGACACCAGCGGTCTCCAGTACCCCTAGATGGTACTCTGCCTCTACAAAACCGGTCCATTGAACTGTCCATCCGTCCATCCACCCATTCATCTATCCTTCCATCCATTCATCCATCCATCCATCCATCCCTAAATCCATCCATCCATCCATCCATCCACCAGTCAACCAAGCTAAGTACAAAAGGAGATCTCTCCTTGAATGGTGAAGACAATCAACGATGCACAGGTAGATTGCAAAGTGGCCAGTTTGGCTGAATAGGGCAGAGGGGCTGAACCAGGGAATGTGTTGGGGCGTGTGGGTGTGGGTGGGGTGAGCCGGAGACCCTGTGAGCTGGGTCACGTCAGGGGCAGGCAGGGGGTGGAAGGGGTTGCGAACAGCTGTCACTGGAGAACCATCACAAGTGCTGGAGCTGGTGAGCAGGGCACCCGGAAGAGAGGACAGACAAAGGAGAGAAGCAAAGTGCAGAGGAGAGGAGAGGGGAGAGGATGGTGAGGACAGGAGAGGACAGGAGAGGACCGGAGTGGAGGGGACCTGAGACACCTACCTGGACAAAGGCAGCATACAGACATCCAGGAAGCCAGGCAGGCATGCAGGCAGCTCTGGCTTGGGCTCCCTGGATCCCGGGCGCACCTCCACCTGTCTTCTCTTGGCTGCCAGCCCTGAGGTCCCTCGTCGGTCAGCACTGTCTTCCCATCCTTCCGTGCCTCTGTGCCAGGGCCCAGGCGTCTGGGCGCTGTTGCCTGACCTAGTGGCAGGGTAGTTGGGCTGCCCAGTGCCAGTGTGGCCAGCACAGATTGCCAGGGGCTAGGAAATCACAGAGGGCTCCTGTGGTTGCTAGGCCACGGGGACCCCGCCCATCCAGTTGACCAGCAGCCATGACCCCCACCCTGAACTTGACCTTGAGGGGTGGTGGCCAGCCACCAGAGCCAGAGCCCCAGGCCAAAGCAGGTGCTGGTCGGCCGGGCCAAGGGGCTATGGGCATATTGGTGTGTGTCTGGGCATGGGGCTGGCATCTGACAGCCCAGGGCTGGGGACCAAGGTCCGCCAGGATTCTGTCCCACCATGTGCACTGACACACAGTCTTGCTGACTGACTGACAGTCCCCGCCCCAGAGATACCCAAACCAGGTCCCTGGTTGCCCTGAGCTGCCCCTGAGGGTTGGTGGATGCCTGCCTGGACACATGCCTCCGTAATGGAGGCCTCTATTAATCCCGTGGCCTACTGAAAGCTGCCCTCCTGCCCCTCCTCCTACTCCTACTCCTCTTCTTCCTCCTACTCTTCCTCTTGCTCCTCCTCCTCCACCTCGTCCTCCTCTTCCTCATCCTCAGAGGTACTCACTCAGGGCCCTTGGCCTAGGCAAGCCAGGGCTGCTGCTCTGGCTGCTGCAGCTTCTATCCAGTGGGTGGGTGCAGGAATCTGTTCCTGTCAGTCCGTGATTCCTGGGACCTTCCATGCCTCCAGCTGCCCCCACTCTCTAGTCCTGAACCCTCCTCAAGGATGCCCCCTTTCCCCTTGCCCTCTGTCCCCCAGCTCCCCAACTAACATCTACTGTGTGCCTCCCTGCGCTACTTTACTGCCACCCTGCTTCTGCCCTTCAGCCCAGCTGCCATCTCACCATCCAGCAGGGGGACCTGCCCTAACCCCCTGCCACCACACCCACACACACAGCCCTGCACACACTCACGGGCTCCCCTGACTGCAGCCTGCCTCTCAAACAGTCTCCTTCTGCCCCCTAGCCCCCTTACAGCCTCTGCCACGGCCCCCCACAGACACCTGGGCATGAGCAGTGCAGACATGCAAACAGCTCCCCTCGCCCCCACTCCATTTGCTCCAAGGATGTCAAGAGTCTTTTTTTCATGCTGTAGGGGAGGGAGTTGAGACAGTCCAATGTCCTGGGGAGCAAGAACTGCAAACAGTCCATCTACAATGTAAGATTTGGGTCTCAGGCCGCCCAATCCCTAGTGCGCTGTGCAGACCTTTGACTGGCAAAAACACCCCATCTGAGCGTGAGATCTGGCTGGGCTAGTGGCTCGTTCTGTGGACTAGAGACAGACAGACAGAGTTTTCAGGTTCAAAACCTGTACTTCCCAGAAGATGTTCATTCACATCGGTAAAAAAAAAAAAAAAGGCTTTTTATTATTATTTTTCTCCAGCCTGGGTAACCTGTCTGCTGCCTGTTTCTCAGTGAAAAAAGGGAAAAATCATTTTTGGAGGGAAAAGGACCAAAATGCAGGCAGGTGGACTCCGTGGAGGGTGGATGGGGAGTTGCTCCTGCCCTGGCACTAGAGACCCAGCTGCTGTTCCAGGTGCTCTCTGATACCAGAGATCTCCGTGTGTCATGTCATGACACTGTCTCTAGGACTGACCCTCAGGATAATGAGATTCAAAACGAGGCAGGTCATATTGCCTTCAAAAGTAAATCCAGGGAGGTTTGGCGGTATGTCAGAGGGTTAAGGCTTTGTGGCACTCACGAAAAGAGGGGACAGGTGGAAGGGTCTGGGGTCTGGCCCCCAGACCGCCACCTGCAGGGGAGTCGCTTTACAGGGGGTGAAGCAGGTCTTTAGGAGCTCTATCTTTCTTTCCCACTCTGTATTTCCTCTGCTCTCTCCTTTTGTGTCTGTCAGATGCACGGTCAGTAACAACAACAACAACAACAACAATAACCACCACAGTGACCAAGCAACAAGGGCAGCGAAAGGGGAACAAATGGAGTGCAGGAGCTGTGGATTATTCGTGGCGCAGGCACTGAGATGTGGCAATAACCCCTTGAGGCTATCAATCCATAAATGAAGAAGTAATACAGGTAACAGAGACGTATATGTCCCTGTGTGTTTCCACTGAGTTAATGTAAATGCCCTTTTATTTACTTCTTCATTTATTTATTACCTTGCCACGAGAATTTCTTTCTATTGCTAAAAAAAAGTGTCCCATCAAGGGTACGAGGTGGTGCCACACCCAGTTAAGCACTCATGTTACAATGCAGGAGGACTGGTCTTCAACACCCTGGTCCCCACCTGCCAGGGGAAATCTTTACAAGTGGTGCAGAAGTGCTGCAGGTGTCTCTCTCTATGTCTCAAACTCTCTCTCCCTCCCTTCCCTCTCAATTCCTGTCTATTTATTCCAGTGAATAATCAAGAAAATAGAAAGTAAAAAAAGAAAAAGGAAAAGGAAATTTTCCACTACTTCAAATGGGCTACTCAGGACAATGCTTTCCTTGTTAAGAGCCTCACAGCATTCCATATACAGAAAGGCAAAGACGCCATGAATTTTTTTAACCCAGTTTTTATATTTATTTATTTATTTATTTATTTATTTATTTAGGTGCTTATTCATTTTTGTTATTGGTGAATTAATGTTTTACATTTGACATTGACGAAGGATCTGACACCAGCGGTCTCCAGTACCCCTAGATGGTACTCTGCCTCTACAAAACCGGTCCATTGACCTGTCCATCCATCCATCCACCCATTCATCTATCCTTCCATCCATTCATCCATCCATCCATCCCTAAATCCATCCATCCATCCATCCATCCATACACCAGTCAACCAAGCTAAGTACAAAAGGAGATCTCTCCTTGAATGGTGAAGACAATCAACGATGCACAGGTAGGTTGCAAAGGGGCCAGTTTGGCTGAATAGGGCAGAGGGGCTGAACCAGGGAATGTGTTGGGGCGTGTGGGTGTGGGTGGGGTGAGCCGGAGACCCTGTGAGCTGGGTCACGTCAGGGGCAGGCAGGGGGTGGAAGGGGTTGCGAACAGCTGTCACTGGAGAACCATCACAAGTGCTGGAGCTGGTGAGCAGGGCACCCGGAAGAGAGGACAGACAAAGGAGAGAAGCAAAGTGCAGAGGAGAGGAGAGGGGAGAGGATGGTGAGGACAGGAGAGGACAGGAGAGGACCGGAGTGGAGGGGACCTGAGACACCTACCTGGACAAAGGCAGCATACAGACATCCAGGAAGCCAGGCAGGCATGCAGGCAGCTCTGGCTTGGGCTCCCTGGATCCCGGGCGCACCTCCACCTGTCTTCTCTTGGCTGCCAGCCCTGAGGTCCCTCGTCGGTCAGCACTGTCTTCCCATCCTTCCGTGCCTCTGTGCCAGGGCCCAGGCGTCTGGGTGCTGTTGCCTGACCTAGTGGCAGGGCAGTTGGGCTGCCCAGTGCCAGTGTGGCCAGCACAGATTGCCAGGGGCTAGGAAATCACAGAGGGCTCCTGTGGTTGCTAGGCCACGGGGAGCCCGCCCATCCAGTTGACCAGCAGCCATGACCCCCACCCTGAACTTGACCTTGAGGGGTGGTGGCCAGCCACCAGAGCCAGAGTCCCAGGCCAAAGCAGGTGCTGGTCGGCCGGGCCAAGGGGCTATGGGCAGATTGGTGTGTGTCTGGGCATGGGGCTGGCATCTGACAGCCCAGGGCTGGGGACCAAGGTCCGCCAGGCCTCTGTCCCACCATGTGCACTGACACACAGTCTTGCTGACTGACTGACAGTCCCCGCCCCAGAGATACCCACACCAGGTCCCTGGTTGCCCTGAGCTGCCCCTGAGGGTTGGTGGGTGCCTGCCTGGACACATGCCTCCGTAATGGAGGCCTCTATTAATCCCGTGGCCTACTGAAAGCTGCCCTCCTGCCCCTCCTCCTACTCCTACTCCTCTTCTTCCTCCTCCTCTTCCTCCTGCTCCTCCTCCTCCACGTCGTCCTCCTCTTCCTCATCCTCAGAGGTACTCACTCAGGGCCATTGGCCTAGGCAAGCCAGGGCTGCTGCTCTGGCTGCTGCAGCTTCTATCCAGTGGGTGGGTGCAGGAATCTGTTCCTGTCAGTCCCTGATTCCTGGGACCTTCCATGCCTCCAGCTGCCCCCACTCTCTAGTCCTGAACCCTCCTCAAGGATGCCCCCTTTCCCCTTGCCCTCTGTCCCCCAGCTCCCCAACTAACATCTACTGTGTGCCTCCCTGCGCTACTTTACTGCCACCCTGCTTCTGCCCTTCAGCCCAGCTGCCATCTCACCATCCAGCAGGGGGACCTGCCCTAACCCCCTGCCACCACACCCACACACACAGCCCTGCACACACTCACGGGCTCCCCTGACGGCAGCCTGCCTCTCAAACAGTCTCCTTCTGCCCCCTAGCCCCCTTACAGCCTCTGCCACGGCCCCCCACAGACACCTGGGCATGAGCAGTGCAGACATGCAAACAGCTCCCCTCGCCCCCACTCCATTTGCTCCAAGGATGTCAAGAGTCTTTTTTTCATGCTGTAGGGGAGGGAGTTGAGACAGTCCAATGTCCTGGGGAGCAAGAACTGCAAACAGTCCATCTACAATGTAAGATTTGGGTCTCAGGCCGCCCAATCCCTAGTGCGCTGTGCAGACCTTTGACTGGCAAAAACACCCCATCTGAGCGTGAGATCTGGCTGGGCTAGTGGCTCGTTCTGTGGACTAGAGACAGACAGACAGAGTTTTCAGGTTCAAAACCTGTACTTCCCAGAAGATGTTCATTCACATCGGTAAAAAAAAAAAAAAAGGCTTTTTATTATTATTTTTCTCCAGCCTGGGTAACCTGTCTGCTGCCTGTTTCTCAGTGAAAAAAGGGAAAAATCATTTTTGGAGGGAAAAGGACCAAAATGCAGGCAGGTGGACTCCGTGGAGGGTGGATGGGGAGTTGCTCCTGCCCTGGCACTAGAGACCCAGCTGCTGTTCCAGGTGCTCTCTGATACCAGAGATCTCCGTGTGTCATGTCATGACACTGTCTCTAGGACTGACCCTCAGGATAATGAGATTCAAAACGAGGCAGGTCATATTGCCTTCAAAAGTAAATCCAGGGAGGTTTGGCGGTATGTCAGAGGGTTAAGGCTTTGTGGCACTCACGAAAAGAGGGGACAGGTGGAAGGGTCTGGGGTCTGGCCCCCAGACCGCCACCTGCAGGGGAGTCGCTTTACAGGGGGTGAAGCAGGTCTTTAGGAGCTCTATCTTTCTTTCCCACTCTGTATTTCCTCTGCTCTCTCCTTTTGTGTCTGTCAGATGCACGGTCAGTAACAACAACAACAACAACAACAATAACCACCACAGTGACCAAGCAACAAGGGCAGCGAAAGGGGAACAAATGGAGTGCAGGAGCTGTGGATTATTCGTGGCGCAGGCACTGAGATGTGGCAATAACCCCTTGAGGCTATCAATCCATAAATGAAGAAGTAATACAGGTAACAGAGACGTATATGTCCCTGTGTGTTTCCACTGAGTTAATGTAAATGCCCTTTTATTTACTTCTTCATTTATTTATTACCTTGCCACGAGAATTTCTTTCTATTGCTAAAAAAAAGTGTCCCATCAAGGGTACGAGGTGGTGCCACACCCAGTTAAGCACTCATGTTACAATGCAGGAGGACTGGTCTTCAACACCCTGGTCCCCACCTGCCAGGGGAAATCTTTACAAGTGGTGCAGAAGTGCTGCAGGTGTCTCTCTCTATGTCTCAAACTCTCTCTCCCTCCCTTCCCTCTCAATTCCTGTCTATTTATTCCAGTGAATAATCAAGAAAATAGAAAGTAAAAAAAGAAAAAGGAAAAGGAAATTTTCCACTACTTCAAATGGGCTACTCAGGACAATGCTTTCCTTGTTAAGAGCCTCACAGCATTCCATATACAGAAAGGCAAAGACGCCATGAATTTTTTTAACCCAGTTTTTATATTTATTTATTTATTTATTTATTTATTTATTTATTTAGGTGCTTATTCATTTTTGTTATTGGTGAATTAATGTTTTACATTTGACATTGACTAAGGATCTGACACCAGCGGTCTCCAGTACCCCTAGATGGTACTCTGCCTCTACAAAACCGGTCCATTGACCTGTCCATCCATCCATCCACCCATTCATCTATCCTTCCATCCATTCATCCATCCATCCATCCCTAAATCCATCCATCCATCCATCCATCCACCAGTCAACCAAGCTAAGTACAAAAGGAGATCTCTCCTTGAATGGTGAAGACAATCAACGATGCACAGGTAGGTTGCAAAGGGGCCAGTTTGGCTGAATAGGGCAGAGGGGCTGAACCAGGGAATGTGTTGGGGCGTGTGGGTGTGGGTGGGGTGAGCCGGAGACCCTGTGAGCTGGGTCACGTCAGGGGCAGGCAGGGGGTGGAAGGGGTTGCGAACAGCTGTCACTGGAGAACCATCACAAGTGCTGGAGCTGGTGAGCAGGGCACCCGGAAGAGAGGACAGACAAAGGAGAGAAGCAAAGTGCAGAGGAGAGGAGAGGGGAGAGGATGGTGAGGACAGGAGAGGACAGGAGAGGACCGGAGTGGAGGGGACCTGAGACACCTACCTGGACAAAGGCAGCATACAGACATCCAGGAAGCCAGGCAGGCATGCAGGCAGCTCTGGCTTGGGCTCCCTGGATCCCGGGCGCACCTCCACCTGTCTTCTCTTGGCTGCCAGCCCTGAGGTCCCTCGTCGGTCAGCACTGTCTTCCCATCCTTCCGTGCCTCTGTGCCAGGGCCCAGGCGTCTGGGTGCTGTTGCCTGACCTAGTGGCAGGGCAGTTGGGCTGCCCAGTGCCAGTGTGGCCAGCACAGATTGCCAGGGGCTAGGAAATCACAGAGGGCTCCTGTGGTTGCTAGGCCACGGGGAGCCCGCCCATCCAATTGACCAGCAGCCATGACCCCCACCCTGAACTTGACCTTGAGGGGTGGTGGCCAGCCACCAGAGCCAGAGTCCCAGGCCAAAGCAGGTGCTGGTCGGCCGGGCCAAGGGGCTATGGGCAGATTGGTGTGTGTCTGGGCATGGGGCTGGCATCTGACAGCCCAGGGCTGGGGACCAAGGTCCGCCAGGCCTCTGTCCCACCATGTGCACTGACACACAGTCTTGCTGACTGACTGACAGTCCCCGCCCCAGAGATACCCACACCAGGTCCCTGGTTGCCCTGAGCTGCCCCTGAGGGTTGGTGGGTGCCTGCCTGGACACATGCCTCCGTAATGGAGGCCTCTATTAATCCCGTGGCCTACTGAAAGCTGCCCTCCTGCCCCTCCTCCTACTCCTACTCCTCTTCTTCCTCCTCCTCTTCCTCCTGCTCCTCCTCCTCCACGTCGTCCTCCTCTTCCTCATCCTCAGAGGTACTCACTCAGGGCCATTGGCCTAGGCAAGCCAGGGCTGCTGCTCTGGCTGCTGCAGCTTCTATCCAGTGGGTGGGTGCAGGAATCTGTTCCTGTCAGTCCCTGATTCCTGGGACCTTCCATGCCTCCAGCTGCCCCCACTCTCTAGTCCTGAACCCTCCTCAAGGATGCCCCCTTTCCCCTTGCCCTCTGTCCCCCAGCTCCCCAACTAACATCTACTGTGTGCCTCCCTGCGCTACTTTACTGCCACCCTGCTTCTGCCCTTCAGCCCAGCTGCCATCTCACCATCCAGCAGGGGGACCTGCCCTAACCCCCTGCCACCACACCCACACACACAGCCCTGCACACACTCACGGGCTCCCCTGACTGCAGCCTGCCTCTCAAACAGTCTCCTTCTGCCCCCTAGCCCCCTTACAGCCTCTGCCACGGCCCCCCACAGACACCTGGGCATGAGCAGTGCAGACATGCAAACAGCTCCCCTCGCCCCCACTCCATTTGCTCCAAGGATGTCAAGAGTCTTTTTTTCATGCTGTAGGGGAGGGAGTTGAGACAGTCCAATGTCCTGGGGAGCAAGAACTGCAAACAGTCCATCTACAATGTAAGATTTGGGTCTCAGGCCGCCCAATCCCTAGTGCGCTGTGCAGACCTTTGACTGGCAAAAACACCCCATCTGAGCGTGAGATCTGGCTGGGCTAGTGGCTCGTTCTGTGGACTAGAGACAGACAGACAGAGTTTTCAGGTTCAAAACCTGTACTTCCCAGAAGATGTTCATTCACATCGGTAAAAAAAAAAAAAAAAAGGCTTTTTATTATTATTTTTCTCCAGCCTGGGTAACCTGTCTGCTGCCTGTTTCTCAGTGAAAAAAGGGAAAAATCATTTTTGGAGGGAAAAGGACCAAAATGCAGGCAGGTGGACTCCGTGGAGGGTGGATGGGGAGTTGCTCCTGCCCTGGCACTAGAGACCCAGCTGCTGTTCCAGGTGCTCTCTGATACCAGAGATCTCCGTGTGTCATGTCATGACACTGTCTCTAGGACTGACCCTCAGGATAATGAGATTCAAAACGAGGCAGGTCATATTGCCTTCAAAAGTAAATCCAGGGAGGTTTGGCGGTATGTCAGAGGGTTAAGGCTTTGTGGCACTCACGAAAAGAGGGGACAGGTGGAAGGGTCTGGGGTCTGGCCCCCAGATCGCCACCTGCAGGGGAGTCGCTTTACAGGGGGTGAAGCAGGTCTTTAGGAGCTCTATCTTTCTTTCCCACTCTGTATTTCCTCTGCTCTCTCCTTTTGTGTCTGTCAGATGCACGGTCAGTAACAACAACAACAATAACCACCACAGTGACCAAGCAACAAGGGCAGCGAAAGGGGAACAAATGGAGTGCAGGAGCTGTGGATTATTCGTGGCGCAGGCACTGAGATGTGGCAATAACCCCTTGAGGCTATCAATCCATAAATGATGAAGTAATACAGGTAACAGAGACGTATATGTCCCTGTGTGTTTCCACTGAGTTAATGTAAATGCCCTTTTATTTACTTCTTCATTTATTTATTACCTTGCCACGAGAATTTCTTTCTATTGCTAAAAAAAAGTGTCCCATCAAGGGTACGAGGTGGTGCCACACCCAGTTAAGCACTCATGTTACAATGCAGGAGGACTGGTCTTCAACACCCTGGTCCCCACCTGCCAGGGGAAATCTTTACAAGTGGTGCAGAAGTGCTGCAGGTGTCTCTCTCTATGTCTCAAACTCTCTCTCCCTCCCTTCCCTCTCAATTCCTGTCTATTTATTCCAGTGAATAATCAAGAAAATAGAAAGTAAAAAAAGAAAAAGGAAAAGGAAATTTTCCACTACTTCAAATGGGCTACTCAGGACAATGCTTTCCTTGTTAAGAGCCTCACAGCATTCCATATACAGAAAGGCAAAGACGCCATGAATTTTTTTAACCCAGTTTTTATATTTATTTATTTATTTATTTATTTATTTATTTAGGTGCTTATTCATTTTTGTTATTGGTGAATTAATGTTTTACATTTGACATTGACTAAGGATCTGACACCAGCGGTCTCCAGTACCCCTAGATGGTACTCTGCCTCTACAAAACCGGTCCATTGACCTGTCCATCCATCCATCCACCCATTCATCTATCCTTCCATCCATTCATCCATCCATCCATCCCTAAATCCATCCATCCATCCATCCATCCACCAGTCAACCAAGCTAAGTACAAAAGGAGATCTCTCCTTGAATGGTGAAGACAATCAACGATGCACAGGTAGGTTGCAAAGGGGCCAGTTTGGCTGAATAGGGCAGAGGGGCTGAACCAGGGAATGTGTTGGGGCGTGTGGGTGTGGGTGGGGTGAGCCGGAGACCCTGTGAGCTGGGTCACGTCAGGGGCAGGCAGGGGGTGGAAGGGGTTGCGAACAGCTGTCACTGGAGAACCATCACAAGTGCTGGAGCTGGTGAGCAGGGCACCTGGAAGAGAGGACAGACAAAGGAGAGAAGCAAAGTGCAGAGGAGAGGAGAGGGGAGAGGATGGTGAGGACAGGAGAGGACAGGAGAGGACCGGAGTGGAGGGGACCTGAGACACCTACCTGGACAAAGGCAGCATACAGACATCCAGGAAGCCAGGCAGGCATGCAGGCAGCTCTGGCTTGGGCTCCCTGGATCCCGGGCGCACCTCCACCTGTCTTCTCTTGGCTGCCAGCCCTGAGGTCCCTCGTCGGTCAGCACTGTCTTCCCATCCTTCCGTGCCTCTGTGCCAGGGCCCAGGCGTCTGGGCGCTGTTGCCTGACCTAGTGGCAGGGCAGTTGGGCTGCCCAGTGCCAGTGTGGCCAGCACAGATTGCCAGGGGCTAGGAAATCACAGAGGGCTCCTGTGGTTGCTAGGCCACGGGGACCCCGCCCATCCAGTTGACCAGCAGCCATGACCCCCACCCTGAACTTGACCTTGAGGGGTGGTGGCCAGCCACCAGAGCCAGAGCCCCAGGCCAAAGCAGGTGCTGGTCGGCCGGGCCAAGGGGCTATGGGCAGATTGGTGTGTGTCTGGGCATGGGGCTGGCATCTGACAGCCCAGGGCTGGGGACCAAGGTCCGCCAGGATTCTGTCCCACCATGTGCACTGACACACAGTCTTGCTGACTGACTGACAGTCCCCGCCCCAGAGATACCCAAACCAGGTCCCTGGTTGCCCTGAGCTGCCCCTGAGGGTTGGTGGATGCCTGCCTGGACACATGCCTCCCTAATGGAGGCCTCTATTAATCCCGTGGCCTACTGAAAGCTGCCCTCCTGCCCCTCCTCCTACTCCTACTCCTCTTCTTCCTCCTACTCTTCCTCTTGCTCCTCCTCCTCCACCTCGTCCTCCTCTTCCTCATCCTCAGAGGTACTCACTCAGGGCCCTTGGCCTAGGCAAGCCAGGGCTGCTGCTCTGGCTGCTGCAGCTTCTATCCAGTGGGTGGGTGCAGGAATCTGTTCCTGTCAGTCCGTGATTCCTGGGACCTTCCATGCCTCCAGCTGCCCCCACTCTCTAGTCCTGAACCCTCCTCAAGGATGCCCCCTTTCCCCTTGCCCTCTGTCCCCCAGCTCCCCAACTAACATCTACTGTGTGCCTCCCTGCGCTACTTTACTGCCACCCTGCTTCTGCCCTTCAGCCCAGCTGCCATCTCACCATCCAGCAGGGGACCTGCCCTAACCCCCTGCCACCACACCCACACACACAGCCCTGCACACACTCACGGGCTCCCCTGACTGCAGCCTGCCTCTCAAACAGTCTCCTTCTGCCCCCTAGCCCCCTTACAGCCTCTGCCACGGCCCCCCACAGACACCTGGGCATGAGCAGTGCAGACATGCAAACAGCTCCCCTCGCCCCCACTCCATTTGCTCCAAGGTTGTCAAGAGTCTTTTTTTCATGCTGTAGGGGAGGAAGTTGAGACAGTCCAATGTCCTGGGGAGCAAGAACTGCAAACAGTCCATCTACAATGTAAGATTTGGGTCTCAGGCCGCCCAATCCCTAGTGCGCTGTGCAGACCTTTGACTGGCAAAAACACCCCATCTGAGCGTGAGATCTGGCTGGGCTAGTGGCTCTTTCTGTGGACTAGAGACAGACAGACAGAGTTTTCAGGTTCAAAACCTGTACTTCCCAGAAGATGTTCATTCACATCGGTAAAAAAAAAAAAAAAAAGGCTTTTTATTATTATTTTTCTCCAGCCTGGGTAACCTGTCTGCTGCCTGTTTCTCAGTGAAAAAAGGGAAAAATCATTTTTGGAGGGAAAAGGACCAAAATGCAGGCAGGTGGACTCCGTGGAGGGTGGATGGGGAGTTGCTCCTGCCCTGGCACTAGAGACCCAGCTGCTGTTCCAGGTGCTCTCTGATACCAGAGATCTCCGTGTGTCGTGTCATGACACTGTCTCTAGGACTGACCCTCAGGATAATGAGATTCAAAACGAGGCAGGTCATATTGCCTTCAAAAGTAAATCCAGGGAGGTTTGGCGGTATGTCAGAGGGTTAAGGCTTTGTGGCACTCACGAAAAGAGGGACAGGTGGAAGGGTCTGGGGTCTGGCCCCCAGACCGCCACCTGCAGGGGAGTCGCTTTACAGGGGGTGAAGCAGGTCTTTAGGAGCTCTATCTTTCTTTCCCACTCTGTATTTCCTCTGCTCTCTCCTTTTGTGTCTGTCAGATGCACGGTCAGTAACAACAACAACAACAACAACAACAACAGCAACAATAACCACCACAGTGACCAAGCAACAAGGGCAGCGAAAGGGGAACAAATGGAGTGCAGGAGCTGTGGATTATTCGTGGCGCAGGCACTGAGATGTGGCAATAACCCCTTGAGGCTATCAATCCATAAATGAAGAAGTAATACAGGTAACAGAGACGTATATGTCCCTGTGTGTTTCCACTGAGTTAATGTAAATGCCCTTTTATTTACTTCTTCATTTATTTATTACCTTGCCACGAGAATTTCTTTCTATTGCTAAAAAAAAGTGTCCCATCAAGGGTACGAGGTGGTGCCACACCCAGTTAAGCACTCATGTTACAATGCAGGAGGACTGGTCTTCAACACCCTGGTCCCCACCTGCCAGGGGAAATCTTTACAAGTGGTGCAGAAGTGCTGCAGGTGTCTCTCTCTATGTCTCAAACTCTCTCTCCCTCCCTTCCCTCTCAATTCCTGTCTATTTATTCCAGTGAATAATCAAGAAAATAGAAAGTAAAAAAAGAAAAAGGAAAAGGAAATTTTCCACTACTTCAAATGGGCTACTCAGGACAATGCTTTCCTTGTTAAGAGCCTCACAGCATTCCATATACAGAAAGGCAAAGACGCCATGAATTTTTTTAACCCAGTTTTTATATTTATTTATTTATTTATTTATTTATTTAGGTGCTTATTCATTTTTGTTATTGGTGAATTAATGTTTTACATTTGACATTGACGAAGGATCTGACACCAGCGGTCTCCAGTACCCCTAGATGGTACTCTGCCTCTACAAAACCGGTCCATTGACCTGTCCATCCATCCATCCACCCATTCATCTATCCTTCCATCCATTCATCCATCCATCCATCCCTAAATCCATCCATCCATCCATCCATCCACCAGTCAACCAAGCTAAGTACAAAAGGAGATCTCTCCTTGAATGGTGAAGACAATCAACGATGCACAGGTAGGTTGCAAAGGGGCCAGTTTGGCTGAATAGGGCAGAGGGGCTGAACCAGGGAATGTGTTGGGGCGTGTGGGTGTGGGTGGGGTGAGCCGGAGACCCTGTGAGCTGGGTCACGTCAGGGGCAGGCAGGGGGTGGAAGGGGTTGCAAACAGCTGTCACTGGAGAACCATCACAAGTGCTGGAGCTGGTGAGCAGGGCACCCGGAAGAGAGGACAGACAAAGGAGAGAAGCAAAGTGCAGAGGAGAGGAGAGGGGAGAGGATGGTGAGGACAGGAGAGGACAGGAGAGGACCGGAGTGGAGGGGACCTGAGACACCTACCTGGACAAAGGCAGCATACAGACATCCAGGAAGCCAGGCAGGCATGCAGGCAGCTCTGGCTTGGGCTCCCTGGATCCCGGGCGCACCTCCACCTGTCTTCTCTTGGCTGCCAGCCCTGAGGTCCCTCGTCGGTCAGCACTGTCTTCCCATCCTTCCGTGCCTCTGTGCCAGGGCCCAGGCGTCTGGGTGCTGTTGCCTGACCTAGTGGCAGGGCAGTTGGGCTGCCCAGTGCCAGTGTGGCCAGCACAGATTGCCAGGGGCTAGGAAATCACAGAGGGCTCCTGTGGTTGCTAGGCCACGGGGAGCCCGCCCATCCAGTTGACCAGCAGCCATGACACCCACCCTGAACTTGACCTTGAGGGGTGGTGGCCAGCCACCAGAGCCAGAGTCCCAGGCCAAAGCAGGTGCTGGTCGGCCGGGCCAAGGGGCTATGGGCAGATTGGTGTGTGTCTGGGCATGGGGATGGCATCTGACAGCCCAGGGCTGGGGACCAAGGTCCGCCAGGCCTCTGTCCCACCATGTGCACTGACACACAGTCTTGCTGACTGACTGACAGTCCCCGCCCCAGAGATACCCACACCAGGTCCCTGGTTGCCCTGAGCTGCCCCTGAGGGTTGGTGGGTGCCTGCCTGGACACATGCCTCCGTAATGGAGGCCTCTATTAATCCCGTGGCCTACTGAAAGCTGCCCTCCTGCCCCTCCTCCTACTCCTACTCCTCTTCTTCCTCCTCCTCTTCCTCCTGCTCCTCCTCCTCCACGTCGTCCTCCTCTTCCTCATCCTCAGAGGTACTCACTCAGGGCCATTGGCCTAGGCAAGCCAGGGCTGCTGCTCTGGCTGCTGCAGCTTCTATCCAGTGGGTGGGTGCAGGAATCTGTTCCTGTCAGTCCCTGATTCCTGGGACCTTCCATGCCTCCAGCTGCCCCCACTCTCTAGTCCTGAACCCTCCTCAAGGATGCCCCATTTCCCCTTGCCCTCTGTCCCCCAGCTCCCCAACTAACATCTACTGTGTGCCTCCCTGTGCTACTTTACTGCCACCCTGCTTCTGCCCTTCAGCCCAGCTGCCATCTCACCATCCAGCAGGGGGACCTGCCCTAACCCCCTGCCACCACACCCACACACACAGCCCTGCACACACTCACGGGCTCCCCTGACTGCAGCCTGCCTCTCAAACAGTCTCCTTCTGCCCCCTAGCCCCCTTACAGCCTCTGCCACGGCCCCCCACAGACACCTGGGCATGAGCAGTGCAGACATGCAAACAGCTCCCCTCGCCCCCACTCCATTTGCTCCAAGGATGTCAAGAGTCTTTTTTTCATGCTGTAGGGGAGGGAGTTGAGACAGTCCAATGTCCTGGGGAGCAAGAACTGCAAACAGTCCATCTACAATGTAAGATTTGGGTCTCAGGCCGCCCAATCCCTAGTGCGCTGTGCAGACCTTTGACTGGCAAAAACACCCCATCTGAGCGTGAGATCTGGCTGGGCTAGTGGCTCGTTCTGTGGACTAGAGACAGACAGACAGAGTTTTCAGGTTCAAAACCTGTACTTCCCAGAAGATGTTCATTCACATCGGTAAAAAAAAAAAAAAAGGCTTCTTATTATTATTTTTCTCCAGCCTGGGTAACCTGTCTGCTGCCTGTTTCTCAGTGAAAAAAGGGAAAAATCATTTTTGGAGGGAAAAGGACCAAAATGCAGGCAGGTGGACTCCGTGGAGGGTGGATGGGGAGTTGCTCCTGCCCTGGCACTAGAGACCCAGCTGCTGTTCCAGGTGCTCTCTGATACCAGAGATCTCCGTGTGTCATGTCATGACACTGTCTCTAGGACTGACCCTCAGGATAATGAGATTCAAAACGAGGCAGGTCATATTGCCTTCAAAAGTAAATCCAGGGAGGTTTGGCGGTATGTCAGAGGGTTAAGGCTTTGTGGCACTCACGAAAAGAGGGGACAGGTGGAAGGGTCTGGGGTCTGGCCCCCAGACCGCCACCTGCAGGGGAGTCGCTTTACAGGGGGTGAAGCAGGTCTTTAGGAGCTCTATCTTTCTTTCCCACTCTGTATTTCCTCTGCTCTCTCCTTTTGTGTCTGTCAGATGCACGGTCAGTAACAACAACAACAACAACAACAATAACCACCACAGTGACCAAGCAACAAGGGCAGCGAAAGGGGAACAAATGGAGTGCAGGAGCTGTGGATTATTCGTGGCGCAGGCACTGAGATGTGGCAATAACCCCTTGAGGCTATCAATCCATAAATGAAGAAGTAATACAGGTAACAGAGACGTATATGTCCCTGTGTGTTTCCACTGAGTTAATGTAAATGCCCTTTTATTTACTTCTTCATTTATTTATTACCTTGCCACAAGAATTTCTTTCTATTGCTAAAAAAAAGTGTCCCATCAAGGGTACGAGGTGGTGCCACACCCAGTTAAGCACTCATGTTACAATGCAGGAGGACTGGTCTTCAACACCCTGGTCCCCACCTGCCAGGGGAAATCTTTACAAGTGGTGCAGAAGTGCTGCAGGTGTCTCTCTCTATGTCTCAAACTCTCTCTCCCTCCCTTCCCTCTCAATTCCTGTCTATTTATTCCAGTGAATAATCAAGAAAATAGAAAGTAAAAAAAGAAAAAGGAAAAGGAAATTTTCCACTACTTCAAATGGGCTACTCAGGACAATGCTTTCCTTGTTAAGAGCCTCACAGCATTCCATATACAGAAAGGCAAAGACGCCATGAATTTTTTTAACCCAGTTTTTATATTTATTTATTTATTTATTTATTTATTTATTTATTTATTTAGGTGCTTATTCATTTTTGTTATTGGTGAATTAATGTTTTACATTTGACATTGACGAAGGATCTGACACCAGCGGTCTCCAGTACCCCTAGATGGTACTCTGCCTCTACAAAACCTGTCCATTGACCTGTCCATCCATCCATCCACCCATTCATCTATCCTTCCATCCATTCATCCATCCATCCATCCCTAAATCCATCCATCCATCCATCCATCCATCCACCAGTCAACCAAGCTAAGTACAAAAGGAGATCTCTCCTTGAATGGTGAAGACAATCAACGATGCACAGGTAGGTTGCAAAGGGGCCAGTTTGGCTGAATAGGGCAGAGGGGCTGAACCAGGGAATGTGTTGGGGCGTGTGGGTGTGGGTGGGGTGAGCCGGAGACCCTGTGAGCTGGGTCACGTCAGGGGCAGGCAGGGGGTGGAAGGGGTTGCGAACAGCTGTCACTGGAGAACCATCACAAGTGCTGGAGCTGGTGAGCAGGGCACCCGGAAGAGAGGACAGACAAAGGAGAGAAGCAAAGTGCAGAGGAGAGGAGAGGGGAGAGGATGGTGAGGACAGGAGAGGACAGGAGAGGACCGGAGTGGAGGGGACCTGAGACACCTACCTGGACAAAGGCAGCATACAGACATCCAGGAAGCCAGGCAGGCATGCAGGCAGCTCTGGCTTGGGCTCCCTGGATCCCGGGCGCACCTCCACCTGTCTTCTCTTGGCTGCCAGCCCTGAGGTCCCTCGTCGGTCAGCACTGTCTTCCCATCCTTCCGTGCCTCTGTGCCAGGGCCCAGGCGTCTGGGTGCTGTTGCCTGACCTAGTGGCAGGGCAGTTGGGCTGCCCAGTGCCAGTGTGGCCAGCACAGATTGCCAGGGGCTAGGAAATCACAGAGGGCTCCTGTGGTTGCTAGGCCACGGGGAGCCCGCCCATCCAGTTGACCAGCAGCCATGACACCCACCCTGAACTTGACCTTGAGGGGTGGTGGCCAGCCACCAGAGCCAGAGTCCCAGGCCAAAGCAGGTGCTGGTCGGCCGGGCCAAGGGGCTATGGGCAGATTGGTGTGTGTCTGGGCATGGGGCTGGCATCTGACAGCCCAGGGCTGGGGACCAAGGTCCGCCAGGCCTCTGTCCCACCATGTGCACTGACACACAGTCTTGCTGACTGACTGACAGTCCCCGCCCCAGAGATACCCACACCAGGTCCCTGGTTGCCCTGAGCTGCCCCTGAGGGTTGGTGGGTGCCTGCCTGGACACATGCCTCCGTAATGGAGGCCTCTATTAATCCCGTGGCCTACTGAAAGCTGCCCTCCTGCCCCTCCTCCTACTCCTACTCCTCTTCTTCCTCCTCCTCTTCCTCCTGCTCCTCCTCCTCCACGTCGTCCTCCTCTTCCTCATCCTCAGAGGTACTCACTCAGGGCCATTGGCCTAGGCAAGCCAGGGCTGCTGCTCTGGCTGCTGCAGCTTCTATCCAGTGGGTGGGTGCAGGAATCTGTTCCTGTCAGTCCGTGATTCCTGGGACCTTCCATGCCTCCAGCTGCCCCCACTCTCTAGTCCTGAACCCTCCTCAAGGATGCCCCATTTCCCCTTGCCCTCTGTCCCCCAGCTCCCCAACTAACATCTACTGTGTGCCTCCCTGTGCTACTTTACTGCCACCCTGCTTCTGCCCTTCAGCCCAGCTGCCATCTCACCATCCAGCAGGGGGACCTGCCCTAACCCCCTGCCACCACACCCACACACACAGCCCTGCACACACTCACGGGCTCCCCTGACTGCAGCCTGCCTCTCAAACAGTCTCCTTCTGCCCCCTAGCCCCCTTACAGCCTCTGCCACGGCCCCCCACAGACACCTGGGCATGAGCAGTGCAGACATGCAAACAGCTCCCCTCGCCCCCACTCCATTTGCTCCAAGGATGTCAAGAGTCTTTTTTTCATGCTGTAGGGGAGGGAGTTGAGACAGTCCAATGTCCTGGGGAGCAAGAACTGCAAACAGTCCATCTACAATGTAAGATTTGGGTCTCAGGCCGCCCAATCCCTAGTGCGCTGTGCAGACCTTTGACTGGCAAAAACACCCCATCTGAGCGTGAGATCTGGCTGGGCTAGTGGCTCGTTCTGTGGACTAGAGACAGACAGACAGAGTTTTCAGGTTCAAAACCTGTACTTCCCAGAAGATGTTCATTCACATCGGTAAAAAAAAAAAAAAAGGCTTCTTATTATTATTTTTCTCCAGCCTGGGTAACCTGTCTGCTGCCTGTTTCTCAGTGAAAAAAGGGAAAAATCATTTTTGGAGGGAAAAGGACCAAAATGCAGGCAGGTGGACTCCGTGGAGGGTGGATGGGGAGTTGCTCCTGCCCTGGCACTAGAGACCCAGCTGCTGTTCCAGGTGCTCTCTGATACCAGAGATCTCCGTGTGTCATGTCATGACACTGTCTCTAGGACTGACCCTCAGGATAATGAGATTCAAAACGAGGCAGGTCATATTGCCTTCAAAAGTAAATCCAGGGAGGTTTGGCGGTATGTCAGAGGGTTAAGGCTTTGTGGCACTCACGAAAAGAGGGGAGAGGTGGAAGGGTCTGGGGTCTGGCCCCCAGACCGCCACCTGCAGGGGAGTCGCTTTACAGGGGGTGAAGCAGGTCTTTAGGAGCTCTATCTTTCTTTCCCACTCTGTATTTCCTCTGCTCTCTCCTTTTGTGTCTGTCAGATGCACGGTCAGTAACAACAACAACAACAACAACAATAACCACCACAGTGACCAAGCAACAAGGGCAGCGAAAGGGGAACAAATGGAGTGCAGGAGCTGTGGATTATTCGTGGCGCAGGCACTGAGATGTGGCAATAACCCCTTGAGGCTATCAATCCATAAATGATGAAGTAATACAGGTAACAGAGACGTATATGTCCCTGTGTGTTTCCACTGAGTTAATGTAAATGCCCTTTTATTTACTTCTTCATTTATTTATTACCTTGCCACGAGAATTTCTTTCTATTGCTAAAAAAAAGTGTCCCATCAAGGGTACGAGGTGGTGCCACACCCAGTTAAGCACTCATGTTACAATGCAGGAGGACTGGTCTTCAACACCCTGGTCCCCACCTGCCAGGGGAAATCTTTACAAGTGGTACAGAAGTGCTGCAGGTGTCTCTATGTCTCAAACTCTCTCTCCCTCCCTTCCCTCTCAATTCCTGTCTATTTATTCCAGTGAATAATCAAGAAAATAGAAAGTAAAAAAAGAAAAAGGAAAAGGAAATTTTCCACTACTTCAAATGGGCTACTCAGGACAATGCTTTCCTTGTTAAGAGCCTCACAGCATTCCATATACAGAAAGGCAAAGACGCCATGAATTTTTTTAACCCAGTTTTTATATTTATTTATTTATTTATTTATTTATTTATTTAGGTGCTTATTCATTTTTGTTATTGGTGAATTAATGTTTTACATTTGACATTGACTAAGGATCTGACACCAGCGGTCTCCAGTACCCCTAGATGGTACTCTGCCTCTACAAAACCGGTCCATTGACCTGTCCATCCGTCCATCCACCCATTCATCTATCCTTCCATCCATTCATCCATCCATCCATCCATCCCTAAATCCATCCATCCATCCATCCATCCACCAGTCAACCAAGCTAAGTACAAAAGGAGATCTCTCCTTGAATGGTGAAGACAATCAACGATGCACAGGTAGGTTGCAAAGGGGCCAGTTTGGCTGAATAGGGCAGAGGGGCTGAACCAGGGAATGTGTTGGGGCGTGTGGGTGTGGGTGGGGTGAGCCGGAGACCCTGTGAGCTGGGTCACGTCAGGGGCAGGCAGGGGGTGGAAGGGGTTGCGAACAGCTGTCACTGGAGAACCATCACAAGTGCTGGAGCTGGTGAGCAGGGCACCTGGAAGAGAGGACAGACAAAGGAGAGAAGCAAAGTGCAGAGGAGAGGAGAGGGGAGAGGATGGTGAGGACAGGAGAGGACAGGAGAGGACCGGAGTGGAGGGGACCTGAGACACCTACCTGGACAAAGGCAGCATACAGACATCCAGGAAGCCAGGCAGGCATGCAGGCAGCTCTGGCTTGGGCTCCCTGGATCCCGGGCGCACCTCCACCTGTCTTCTCTTGGCTGCCAGCCCTGAGGTCCCTCGTCGGTCAGCACTGTCTTCCCATCCTTCCGTGCCTCTGTGCCAGGGCCCAGGCGTCTGGGCGCTGTTGCCTGACCTAGTGGCAGGGTAGTTGGGCTGCCCAGTGCCAGTGTGGCCAGCACAGATTGCCAGGGGCTAGGAAATCACAGAGGGCTCCTGTGGTTGCTAGGCCACGGGGACCCCGCCCATCCAGTTGACCAGCAGCCATGACCCCCACCCTGAACTTGACCTTGAGGGGTGGTGGCCAGCCACCAGAGCCAGAGCCCCAGGCCAAAGCAGGTGCTGGTCGGCCGGGCCAAGGGGCTATGGGCATATTGGTGTGTGTCTGGGCATGGGGCTGGCATCTGACAGCCCAGGGCTGGGGACCAAGGTCCGCCAGGATTCTGTCCCACCATGTGCACTGACACACAGTCTTGCTGACTGACTGACAGTCCCCGCCCCAGAGATACCCAAACCAGGTCCCTGGTTGCCCTGAGCTGCCCCTGAGGGTTGGTGGATGCCTGCCTGGACACATGCCTCCGTAATGGAGGCCTCTATTAATCCCGTGGCCTACTGAAAGCTGCCCTCCTGCCCCTCCTCCTACTCCTACTCCTCTTCTTCCTCCTACTCTTCCTCTTGCTCCTCCTCCTCCACCTCGTCCTCCTCTTCCTCATCCTCAGAGGTACTCACTCAGGGCCCTTGGCCTAGGCAAGCCAGGGCTGCTGCTCTGGCTGCTGCAGCTTCTATCCAGTGGGTGGGTGCAGGAATCTGTTCCTGTCAGTCCGTGATTCCTGGGACCTTCCATGCCTCCAGCTGCCCCCACTCTCTAGTCCTGAACCCTCCTCAAGGATGCCCCCTTTCCCCTTGCCCTCTGTCCCCCAGCTCCCCAACTAACATCTACTGTGTGCCTCCCTGCGCTACTTTACTGCCACCCTGCTTCTGCCCTTCAGCCCAGCTGCCATCTCACCATCCAGCAGGGGACCTGCCCTAACCCCCTGCCACCACACCCACACACACAGCCCTGCACACACTCACGGGCTCCCCTGACTGCAGCCTGCCTCTCAAACAGTCTCCTTCTGCCCCCTAGCCCCCTTACAGCCTCTGCCACGGCCCCCCACAGACACCTGGGCATGAGCAGTGCAGACATGCAAACAGCTCCCCTCGCCCCCACTCCATTTGCTCCAAGGTTGTCAAGAGTCTTTTTTTCATGCTGTAGGGGAGGAAGTTGAGACAGTCCAATGTCCTGGGGAGCAAGAACTGCAAACAGTCCATCTACAATGTAAGATTTGGGTCTCAGGCCGCCCAATCCCTAGTGCGCTGTGCAGACCTTTGACTGGCAAAAACACCCCATCTGAGCGTGAGATCTGGCTGGGCTAGTGGCTCTTTCTGTGGACTAGAGACAGACAGACAGAGTTTTCAGGTTCAAAACCTGTACTTCCCAGAAGATGTTCATTCACATCGGTAAAAAAAAAAAAAAAGGCTTATTATTATTATTTTTCTCCAGCCTGGGTAACCTGTCTGCTGCCTGTTTCTCAGTGAAAAAAGGGAAAAATCATTTTTGGAGGGAAAAGGACCAAAATGCAGGCAGGTGGACTCCGTGGAGGGTGGATGGGGAGTTGCTCCTGCCCTGGCACTAGAGACCCAGCTGCTGTTCCAGGTGCTCTCTGATACCAGAGATCTCCGTGTGTCGTGTCATGACACTGTCTCTAGGACTGACCCTCAGGATAATGAGATTCAAAACGAGGCAGGTCATATTGCCTTCAAAAGTAAATCCAGGGAGGTTTGGCGGTATGTCAGAGGGTTAAGGCTTTGTGGCACTCACGAAAAGAGGGACAGGTGGAAGGGTCTGGGGTCTGGCCCCCAGACCGCCACCTGCAGGGGAGTCGCTTTACAGGGGGTGAAGCAGGTCTTTAGGAGCTCTATCTTTCTTTCCCACTCTGTATTTCCTCTGCTCTCTCCTTTTGTGTCTGTCAGATGCACGGTCAGTAACAACAACAACAACAACAACAACAACAGCAACAATAACCACCACAGTGACCAAGCAACAAGGGCAGCGAAAGGGGAACAAATGGAGTGCAGGAGCTGTGGATTATTCGTGGCGCAGGCACTGAGATGTGGCAATAACCCCTTGAGGCTATCAATCCATAAATGAAGAAGTAATACAGGTAACAGAGACGTATATGTCCCTGTGTGTTTCCACTGAGTTAATGTAAATGCCCTTTTATTTACTTCTTCATTTATTTATTACCTTGCCACGAGAATTTCTTTCTATTGCTAAAAAAAAGTGTCCCATCAAGGGTACGAGGTGGTGCCACACCCAGTTAAGCACTCATGTTACAATGCAGGAGGACTGGTCTTCAACACCCTGGTCCCCACCTGCCAGGGGAAATCTTTACAAGTGGTGCAGAAGTGCTGCAGGTGTCTCTCTCTATGTCTCAAACTCTCTCTCCCTCCCTTCCCTCTCAATTCCTGTCTATTTATTCCAGTGAATAATCAAGAAAATAGAAAGTAAAAAAAGAAAAAGGAAAAGGAAATTTTCCACTACTTCAAATGGGCTACTCAGGACAATGCTTTCCTTGTTAAGAGCCTCACAGCATTCCATATACAGAAAGGCAAAGACGCCATGAATTTTTTTAACCCAGTTTTTATATTTATTTATTTATTTATTTATTTATTTATTTATTTAGGTGCTTATTCATTTTTGTTATTGGTGAATTAATGTTTTACATTTGACATTGACTAAGGATCTGACACCAGCGGTCTCCAGTACCCCTAGATGGTACTCTGCCTCTACAAAACCGGTCCATTGACCTGTCCATCCATCCATCCACCCATTCATCTATCCTTCCATCCATTCATCCATCCATCCATCCCTAAATCCATCCATCCATCCATCCATCCACCAGTCAACCAAGCTAAGTACAAAAGGAGATCTCTCCTTGAATGGTGAAGACAATCAACGATGCACAGGTAGGTTGCAAAGGGGCCAGTTTGGCTGAATAGGGCAGAGGGGCTGAACCAGGGAATGTGTTGGGGCGTGTGGGTGTGGGTGGGGTGAGCCGGAGACCCTGTGAGCTGGGTCACGTCAGGGGCAGGCAGGGGGTGGAAGGGGTTGCAAACAGCTGTCACTGGAGAACCATCACAAGTGCTGGAGCTGGTGAGCAGGGCACCCGGAAGAGAGGACAGACAAAGGAGAGAAGCAAAGTGCAGAGGAGAGGAGAGGGGAGAGGATGGTGAGGACAGGAGAGGACAGGAGAGGACCGGAGTGGAGGGGACCTGAGACACCTACCTGGACAAAGGCAGCATACAGACATCCAGGAAGCCAGGCAGGCATGCAGGCAGCTCTGGCTTGGGCTCCCTGGATCCCGGGCGCACCTCCACCTGTCTTCTCTTGGCTGCCAGCCCTGAGGTCCCTCGTCGGTCAGCACTGTCTTCCCATCCTTCCGTGCCTCTGTGCCAGGGCCCAGGCGTCTGGGTGCTGTTGCCTGACCTAGTGGCAGGGCAGTTGGGCTGCCCAGTGCCAGTGTGGCCAGCACAGATTGCCAGGGGCTAGGAAATCACAGAGGGCTCCTGTGGTTGCTAGGCCACGGGGAGCCCGCCCATCCAGTTGACCAGCAGCCATGACACCCACCCTGAACTTGACCTTGAGGGGTGGTGGCCAGCCACCAGAGCCAGAGTCCCAGGCCAAAGCAGGTGCTGGTCGGCCGGGCCAAGGGGCTATGGGCAGATTGGTGTGTGTCTGGGCATGGGGATGGCATCTGACAGCCCAGGGCTGGGGACCAAGGTCCGCCAGGCCTCTGTCCCACCATGTGCACTGACACACAGTCTTGCTGACTGACTGACAGTCCCCGCCCCAGAGATACCCACACCAGGTCCCTGGTTGCCCTGAGCTGCCCCTGAGGGTTGGTGGGTGCCTGCCTGGACACATGCCTCCGTAATGGAGGCCTCTATTAATCCCGTGGCCTACTGAAAGCTGCCCTCCTGCCCCTCCTCCTACTCCTACTCCTCTTCTTCCTCCTCCTCTTCCTCCTGCTCCTCCTCCTCCACGTCGTCCTCTTCTTCCTCATCCTCAGAGGTACTCACTCAGGGCCATTGGCCTAGGCAAGCCAGGGCTGCTGCTCTGGCTGCTGCAGCTTCTATCCAGTGGGTGGGTGCAGGAATCTGTTCCTGTCAGTCCCTGATTCCTGGGACCTTCCATGCCTCCAGCTGCCCCCACTCTCTAGTCCTGAACCCTCCTCAAGGATGCCCCATTTCCCCTTGCCCTCTGTCCCCCAGCTCCCCAACTAACATCTACTGTGTGCCTCCCTGTGCTACTTTACTGCCACCCTGCTTCTGCCCTTCAGCCCAGCTGCCATCTCACCATCCAGCAGGGGGACCTGCCCTAACCCCCTGCCACCACACCCACACACACAGCCCTGCACACACTCACGGGCTCCCCTGACTGCAGCCTGCCTCTCAAACAGTCTCCTTCTGCCCCCTAGCCCCCTTACAGCCTCTGCCACGGCCCCCCACAGACACCTGGGCATGAGCAGTGCAGACATGCAAACAGCTCCCCTCGCCCCCACTCCATTTGCTCCAAGGATGTCAAGAGTCTTTTTTTCATGCTGTAGGGGAGGGAGTTGAGACAGTCCAATGTCCTGGGGAGCAAGAACTGCAAACAGTCCATCTACAATGTAAGATTTGGGTCTCAGGCCGCCCAATCCCTAGTGCGCTGTGCAGACCTTTGACTGGCAAAAACACCCCATCTGAGCGTGAGATCTGGCTGGGCTAGTGGCTCGTTCTGTGGACTAGAGACAGACAGACAGAGTTTTCAGGTTCAAAACCTGTACTTCCCAGAAGATGTTCATTCACATCGGTAAAAAAAAAAAAAAAGGCTTCTTATTATTATTTTTCTCCAGCCTGGGTAACCTGTCTGCTGCCTGTTTCTCAGTGAAAAAAGGGAAAAATCATTTTTGGAGGGAAAAGGACCAAAATGCAGGCAGGTGGACTCCGTGGAGGGTGGATGGGGAGTTGCTCCTGCCCTGGCACTAGAGACCCAGCTGCTGTTCCAGGTGCTCTCTGATACCAGAGATCTCCGTGTGTCATGTCATGACACTGTCTCTAGGACTGACCCTCAGGATAATGAGATTCAAAACGAGGCAGGTCATATTGCCTTCAAAAGTAAATCCAGGGAGGTTTGGCGGTATGTCAGAGGGTTAAGGCTTTGTGGCACTCACGAAAAGAGGGGACAGGTGGAAGGGTCTGGGGTCTGGCCCCCAGACCGCCACCTGCAGGGGAGTCGCTTTACAGGGGGTGAAGCAGGTCTTTAGGAGCTCTATCTTTCTTTCCCACTCTGTATTTCCTCTGCTCTCTCCTTTTGTGTCTGTCAGATGCACGGTCAGTAACAACAACAACAACAACAACAATAACCACCACAGTGACCAAGCAACAAGGGCAGCGAAAGGGGAACAAATGGAGTGCAGGAGCTGTGGATTATTCGTGGCGCAGGCACTGAGATGTGGCAATAACCCCTTGAGGCTATCAATCCATAAATGAAGAAGTAATACAGGTAACAGAGACGTATATGTCCCTGTGTGTTTCCACTGAGTTAATGTAAATGCCCTTTTATTTACTTCTTCATTTATTTATTACCTTGCCACAAGAATTTCTTTCTATTGCTAAAAAAAAGTGTCCCATCAAGGGTACGAGGTGGTGCCACACCCAGTTAAGCACTCATGTTACAATGCAGGAGGACTGGTCTTCAACACCCTGGTCCCCACCTGCCAGGGGAAATCTTTACAAGTGGTGCAGAAGTGCTGCAGGTGTCTCTCTCTATGTCTCAAACTCTCTCTCCCTCCCTTCCCTCTCAATTCCTGTCTATTTATTCCAGTGAATAATCAAGAAAATAGAAAGTAAAAAAAGAAAAAGGAAAAGGAAATTTTCCACTACTTCAAATGGGCTACTCAGGACAATGCTTTCCTTGTTAAGAGCCTCACAGCATTCCATATACAGAAAGGCAAAGACGCCATGAATTTTTTTAACCCAGTTTTTATATTTATTTATTTATTTATTTATTTATTTATTTATTTAGGTGCTTATTCATTTTTGTTATTGGTGAATTAATGTTTTACATTTGACATTGACGAAGGATCTGACACCAGCGGTCTCCAGTACCCCTAGATGGTACTCTGCCTCTACAAAACCTGTCCATTGACCTGTCCATCCATCCATCCACCCATTCATCTATCCTTCCATCCATTCATCCATCCATCCATCCCTAAATCCATCCATCCATCCATCCATCCACCAGTCAACCAAGCTAAGTACAAAAGGAGATCTCTCCTTGAATGGTGAAGACAATCAACGATGCACAGGTAGGTTGCAAAGGGGCCAGTTTGGCTGAATAGGGCAGAGGGGCTGAACCAGGGAATGTGTTGGGGCGTGTGGGTGTGGGTGGGGTGAGCCGGAGACCCTGTGAGCTGGGTCACGTCAGGGGCAGGCAGGGGGTGGAAGGGGTTGCGAACAGCTGTCACTGGAGAACCATCACAAGTGCTGGAGCTGGTGAGCAGGGCACCCGGAAGAGAGGACAGACAAAGGAGAGAAGCAAAGTGCAGAGGAGAGGAGAGGGGAGAGGATGGTGAGGACAGGAGAGGACAGGAGAGGACCGGAGTGGAGGGGACCTGAGACACCTACCTGGACAAAGGCAGCATACAGACATCCAGGAAGCCAGGCAGGCATGCAGGCAGCTCTGGCTTGGGCTCCCTGGATCCCGGGCGCACCTCCACCTGTCTTCTCTTGGCTGCCAGCCCTGAGGTCCCTCGTCGGTCAGCACTGTCTTCCCATCCTTCCGTGCCTCTGTGCCAGGGCCCAGGCGTCTGGGCGCTGTTGCCTGACCTAGTGGCAGGGTAGTTGGGCTGCCCAGTGCCAGTGTGGCCAGCACAGATTGCCAGGGGCTAGGAAATCACAGAGGGCTCCTGTGGTTGCTAGGCCACGGGGACCCCGCCCATCCAGTTGACCAGCAGCCATGACCCCCACCCTGAACTTGACCTTGAGGGGTGGTGGCCAGCCACCAGAGCCAGAGCCCCAGGCCAAAGCAGGTGCTGGTCGGCCGGGCCAAGGGGCTATGGGCAGATTGGTGTGTGTCTGGGCATGGGGCTGGCATCTGACAGCCCAGGGCTGGGGACCAAGGTCCGCCAGGATTCTGTCCCACCATGTGCACTGACACACAGTCTTGCTGACTGACTGACAGTCCCCGCCCCAGAGATACCCAAACCAGGTCCCTGGTTGCCCTGAGCTGCCCCTGAGGGTTGGTGGATGCCTGCCTGGACACATGCCTCCGTAATGGAGGCCTCTATTAATCCCGTGGCCTACTGAAAGCTGCCCTCCTGCCCCTCCTCCTACTCCTACTCCTCTTCTTCCTCCTACTCTTCCTCTTGCTCCTCCTCCTCCACCTCGTCCTCCTCTTCCTCATCCTCAGAGGTACTCACTCAGGGCCCTTGGCCTAGGCAAGCCAGGGCTGCTGCTCTGGCTGCTGCAGCTTCTATCCAGTGGGTGGGTGCAGGAATCTGTTCCTGTCAGTCCGTGATTCCTGGGACCTTCCATGCCTCCAGCTGCCCCCACTCTCTAGTCCTGAACCCTCCTCAAGGATGCCCCCTTTCCCCTTGCCCTCTGTCCCCCAGCTCCCCAACTAACATCTACTGTGTGCCTCCCTGCGCTACTTTACTGCCACCCTGCTTCTGCCCTTCAGCCCAGCTGCCATCTCACCATCCAGCAGGGGGACCTGCCCTAACCCCCTGCCACCACACCCACACACACAGCCCTGCACACACTCACGGGCTCCCCTGACTGCAGCCTGCCTCTCAAACAGTCTCCTTCTGCCCCCTAGCCCCCTTACAGCCTCTGCCACGGCCCCCCACAGACACCTGGGCATGAGCAGTGCAGACATGCAAACAGCTCCCCTCGCCCCCACTCCATTTGCTCCAAGGATGTCAAGAGTCTTTTTTTCATGCTGTAGGGGAGGGAGTTGAGACAGTCCAATGTCCTGGGGAGCAAGAACTGCAAACAGTCCATCTACAATGTAAGATTTGGGTCTCAGGCCGCCCAATCCCTAGTGCGCTGTGCAGACCTTTGACTGGCAAAAACACCCCATCTGAGCGTGAGATCTGGCTGGGCTAGTGGCTCGTTCTGTGGACTAGAGACAGACAGACAGAGTTTTCAGGTTCAAAACCTGTACTTCCCAGAAGATGTTCATTCACATCGGTAAAAAAAAAAAAAAAGGCTTTTTATTATTATTTTTCTCCAGCCTGGGTAACCTGTCTGCTGCCTGTTTCTCAGTGAAAAAAGGGAAAAATCATTTTTGGAGGGAAAAGGACCAAAATGCAGGCAGGTGGACTCCGTGGAGGGTGGATGGGGAGTTGCTCCTGCCCTGGCACTAGAGACCCAGCTGCTGTTCCAGGTGCTCTCTGATACCAGAGATCTCCGTGTGTCATGTCATGACACTGTCTCTAGGACTGACCCTCAGGATAATGAGATTCAAAACGAGGCAGGTCATATTGCCTTCAAAAGTAAATCCAGGGAGGTTTGGTGGTATGTCAGAGGGTTAAGGCTTTGTGGCACTCACGAAAAGAGGGGACAGGTGGAAGGGTCTGGGGTCTGGCCCCCAGACCGCCACCTGCAGGGGAGTCGCTTTACAGGGGGTGAAGCAGGTCTTTAGGAGCTCTATCTTTCTTTCCCACTCTGTATTTCCTCTGCTCTCTCCTTTTGTGTCTGTCAGATGCACGGTCAGTAACAACAACAACAACAACAACAATAACCACCACAGTGACCAAGCAACAAGGGCAGCGAAAGGGGAACAAATGGAGTGCAGGAGCTGTGGATTATTCGTGGCGCAGGCACTGAGATGTGGCAATAACCCCTTGAGGCTATCAATCCATAAATGATGAAGTAATACAGGTAACAGAGACGTATATGTCCCTGTGTGTTTCCACTGAGTTAATGTAAATGCCCTTTTATTTACTTCTTCATTTATTTATTACCTTGCCACGAGAATTTCTTTCTATTGCTAAAAAAAAGTGTCCCATCAAGGGTACGAGGTGGTGCCACACCCAGTTAAGCACTCATGTTACAATGCAGGAGGACTGGTCTTCAACACCCTGGTCCCCACCTGCCAGGGGAAATCTTTACAAGTGGTGCAGAAGTGCTGCAGGTGTCTCTCTCTATGTCTCAAACTCTCTCTCCCTCCCTTCCCTCTCAATTCCTGTCTATTTATTCCAGTGAATAATCAAGAAAATAGAAAGTAAAAAAAGAAAAAGGAAAAGGAAATTTTCCACTACTTCAAATGGGCTACTCAGGACAATGCTTTCCTTGTTAAGAGCCTCACAGCATTCCATATACAGAAAGGCAAAGACGCCATGAATTTTTTTAACCCAGTTTTTATATTTATTTATTTATTTATTTATTTATTTAGGTGCTTATTCATTTTTGTTATTGGTGAATTAATGTTTTACATTTGACATTGACTAAGGATCTGACACCAGCGGTCTCCAGTACCCCTAGATGGTACTCTGCCTCTACAAAACCGGTCCATTGACCTGTCCATCCGTCCATCCACCCATTCATCTATCCTTCCATCCATTCATCCATCCATCCATCCATCCATCCCTAAATCCATCCATCCATCCATCCATCCACCAGTCAACCAAGCTAAGTACAAAAGGAGATCTCTCCTTGAATGGTGAAGACAATCAACGATGCACAGGTAGGTTGCAAAGGGGCCAGTTTGGCTGAATAGGGCAGAGGGGCTGTACCAGGGAATGTGTTGGGGCGTGTGGGTGTGGGTGGGGTGAGCCGGAGACCCTGTGAGCTGGGTCACGTCAGGGGCAGGCAGGGGGTGGAAGGGGTTGCGAACAGCTGTCACTGGAGAACCATCACAAGTGCTGGAGCTGGTGAGCAGGGCACCTGGAAGAGAGGACAGACAAAGGAGAGAAGCAAAGTGCAGAGGAGAGGAGAGGGGAGAGGATGGTGAGGACAGGAGAGGACAGGAGAGGACCGGAGTGGAGGGGACCTGAGACACCTACCTGGACAAAGGCAGCATACAGACATCCAGGAAGCCAGGCAGGCATGCAGGCAGCTCTGGCTTGGGCTCCCTGGATCCCGGGCGCACCTCCACCTGTCTTCTCTTGGCTGCCAGCCCTGAGGTCCCTCGTCGGTCAGCACTGTCTTCCCATCCTTCCGTGCCTCTGTGCCAGGGCCCAGGCGTCTGGGCGCTGTTGCCTGACCTAGTGGCAGGGTAGTTGGGCTGCCCAGTGCCAGTGTGGCCAGCACAGATTGCCAGGGGCTAGGAAATCACAGAGGGCTCCTGTGGTTGCTAGGCCACGGGGACCCCGCCCATCCAGTTGACCAGCAGCCATGACCCCCACCCTGAACTTGACCTTGAGGGGTGGTGGCCAGCCACCAGAGCCAGAGCCCCAGGCCAAAGCAGGTGCTGGTCGGCCGGGCCAAGGGGCTATGGGCATATTGGTGTGTGTCTGGGCATGGGGCTGGCATCTGACAGCCCAGGGCTGGGGACCAAGGTCCGCCAGGATTCTGTCCCACCATGTGCACTGACACACAGTCTTGCTGACTGACTGACAGTCCCCGCCCCAGAGATACCCAAACCAGGTCCCTGGTTGCCCTGAGCTGCCCCTGAGGGTTGGTGGATGCCTGCCTGGACACATGCCTCCGTAATGGAGGCCTCTATTAATCCCGTGGCCTACTGAAAGCTGCCCTCCTGCCCCTCCTCCTACTCCTACTCCTCTTCTTCCTCCTACTCTTCCTCTTGCTCCTCCTCCTCCACCTCGTCCTCCTCTTCCTCATCCTCAGAGGTACTCACTCAGGGCCCTTGGCCTAGGCAAGCCAGGGCTGCTGCTCTGGCTGCTGCAGCTTCTATCCAGTGGGTGGGTGCAGGAATCTGTTCCTGTCAGTCCGTGATTCCTGGGACCTTCCATGCCTCCAGCTGCCCCCACTCTCTAGTCCTGAACCCTCCTCAAGGATGCCCCCTTTCCCCTTGCCCTCTGTCCCCCAGCTCCCCAACTAACATCTACTGTGTGCCTCCCTGCGCTACTTTACTGCCACCCTGCTTCTGCCCTTCAGCCCAGCTGCCATCTCACCATCCAGCAGGGGGACCTGCCCTAACCCCCTGCCACCACACCCACACACACAGCCCTGCACACACTCACGGGCTCCCCTGACTGCAGCCTGCCTCTCAAACAGTCTCCTTCTGCCCCCTAGCCCCCTTACAGCCTCTGCCACGGCCCCCCACAGACACCTGGGCATGAGCAGTGCAGACATGCAAACAGCTCCCCTCGCCCCCACTCCATTTGCTCCAAGGATGTCAAGAGTCTTTTTTTCATGCTGTAGGGGAGGG
>NW_026647515.1:0-47139 GCF_950295315.1 Erinaceus europaeus | reverse complement strand
ACAAAATAATTGTATAAGTCCTAAAATAGTTCTAATAGTGAAAACAGGACTGATCTAATAAATAAACAGTCTATATAAAGAAGTTCCCAGAAAAGTAGCTTTATGACGTAACTCTGGATTATTGGGATGCTGTTGCCTCTGTAACACTTCAAATAAACACACAGTTATTTTCATTTTTTTACCTTTTGTTGTAAAAATGGAAATCATATTCAGTTTTTTTCTGGTTAACAAAAAAATTGGCACTAACTCTCATATATATATATATATATATATATATATATATATATATATATATATATATATATATATACCAGAGTAATAACTAGGGCTATACTATGAATCCATAGCTCTTAGCAGTCTCAGCAGGGGGGTAACCACGAGAAATTGAGTGGAAAAGGAAGATAGAGACTTGTACTACTCATGAAGTTGTCCCCAGGAAATGAACCCTGGTTCTTGTACATGATAATGTGTGCTCTACTAGGTGTGCCACCACCTAGTCCTTAAAAGCAAAATTATGTAACTCATACTTTTGCAAGACAGGAGACACCTGTATTTACAAATAAGCTGTCTTCCTAATAGAAATCAAGTCTATATAGTAAGCTATTTTTACAAATAACACCTGAATTTTAAATATTTCCTCAACACTGAAGAACTCACACAACTGACTTTCATATATTCTCTCTTTAGTAGCAGAGTCCAATTATCTTTATAACATTCAGTAGGTATGGAATTATGTCCAAGGATGCCTGTGCTCCAATCCATGGAATTTATAAAAGGGATGTAGACTTTATCATAATTTTAATTTATTCTGAGACACATGTTTGACTAGATGAGATAATAAATTTGTGTGTAAGCCTCTAAGTTGGTGATAATATATTATGGTTGTTAGAGGAAATTAAAACATGAACTAAGTAAGCATTGTAGGATTCTCCTTACAGTGAACACCCAGCTCTCTAACTTTGCCCTTCTTTTAATGTGGCTAGTAAAAGTTAGCAGGGCAACACATGGCTCCAGCTACTGACTCCCAGGACATAGGGGGCATTGTTTTTAATTAGACACTTAAGTTTGGTCCATTTTCTACCACATTATTCAGTCATTTCTACCCATTGTTGTATTTCTGCTTTTATCCTTAAAACACTTGGATATATGTAAGTAAACAGAAATGGGGGTGAGGGTCCTTAAAGAATATGCATCCATTATTCACATTACCAACAAAGGTGTTCTGATATCTTTAAATTTCGCACCATCTGATGACTTTCACACACAAAAAAAAATTTCCCTTACACTCCAGAAAAAAATTTCTTGGAGTCACTTGGCACTAGTTTTCAAGTGTCCAATAAGTTAGCTTCTAGGATGAAAAGTCAAGGGACCATTCAACTTGTGGCATGTTGAAGTTCCTGGATTTTTTAATTTTCATAGGAAGCCTTTTATGCCTCTAAAATTAATATTTTTACAATTAGTACACCCCTCCATTTCAAAGTATAAGGTATATATTTATCTTATTTCACATAGAAATGTACATGTAAACACCAATCATGGACCATATATTGCTAGAAGAACATATGATGAAACTCATCTAAAGAGTCAGAATAAAATTTCTTTTTATAGGGAACATTGGGGAATAAAGTACTATTAGAAACCATCTCCCTTCTCAGTAGTTTCTGATTATTGAACCTTTATTCCATCATAAAGAATATATTAAATTAAATAGATAGCCTCTCTTGGTTTTTTTAATGGAGGGAGAAGATAAGATTAAAGCTTATTAAAAAAATAAAAAGATATGTTTGTCACCATAAGGCCACCCCATCATCCATGGCCTGGTCAGGGAATCCTAGGATTCTCACACAGACATGATGGACCCAGACCTCCAACAGATCTCTCCAGGGTTATTGCTGTGGCACTACGAATCCACTGCTTCTGGTGGCTATTTTTTTCCATTATATTGGATTGGACAGAGAGAAGTTGAGAGAGGAGAGAGAGAGAGAGAGAGAGAGAGAAGAGAGAATAGCTTCGCCACTAGTGAAACATCCCCCTGCAGGTGGGGAACCAAGGGCTGGAGCTGGGTCCTTGAGCAGGTACTGTTAATTTTAGGCAATTTCATAACTTTATAGCAATAGAATGTAATCGAAAATCATTTTTAAAAATCAACAAAGTTAAGATGCTGTCATTAGGCCCAAATCTCCCTCACTGAAAGTCCTGTTTTCATACATGCTTTATGCTCCACCCTACCTGCAAGATTCTCAAACTTTATCCTTCATTTGCATTCCCTAGTTCTCATCTTAAATCCCTAAGTAGCAAGACATTGTGAGTTATTATTTTTCTTTTCCTTTATTTTATTTGATAAGACAAAGAAAATGGGAAGGAAAAAGGAAGCAGAGAGGAGCGAAAGAGAGACCTGCAGGACTGCTTTACCATTCATGAAGCAACCCCATGCTGGTGGGGACTGGGGACTTAAACCTGAGTCCTTGTTCTTGGTTAATATTTGCATTAAACCAGGTTCACCATTGCCTGACTGCCCATTCTGAGTTTCTCAGAGAAGAGGCCTCACAAGAACAAACCACGTTTATATTACACATGATGTGACCCTTCTTTCATGAGCATTTTGCTGCTTTTCTTAATATTAAGCAAATAACTTGGAAGATTTTTTTTTATTTAAGAAAGGAGACATTAACAAAACCATAGAATAAGAGGGGTACAATTGCTCACAATTCCCTTAACCCGATCTCGACATCCCACCCCCTCCCCTGATAGCCTTCCCATTCTCTATCTCTCTGGGACCATACAATCCAGGGTCATTATGGGTTGCAGAGGGTGGAAGGTCTGGCTTCTGTAATTGTTTCCCCGCTGAACATGGGCATTGGCTGGTAGATCCATACTCCCAGTCTGCCTCTCTCTTTCCCTAGTAGGGTGGGGCTCTGAGGAAGTGGAGCTCCAGTACACATTGATGAGGTCGTCTGTCCAGGGAAGTCTGGTCAGCATCCAGAACCTGGTGGCTGAAAAGAGAGTTAACATACAAAGCCAAACAAATTGTTGAACAATCATGGACCTAAAGACTGTAATAGTGCAGATGAAGTGTTGGGGGTATTCCCTGCATGCTCCTGTGTACTTCTGCTTTCAGGTATATATTTTTCCCCTAGTTTATGGGCACGGGTGAACCTATGATCTATCTCAGGGGACCTGGACTATATCTAGGTTTGGGGACTTTATTGGGGAGTGGAACACCTGGAATGGAATTAGAGAATACTATGAAAGGAAAGGTCTCACCCAAGTGATGAAGCTGAAGGGAAGACTCTTAAGAGATATTGTGCCCCTGGGGCTAGGCAGTGATGCACCTGGTTAAGTGCACATAGTACTATGCAAAAGGACCCAGATTTGACATACACACCCCATGCCACGGGGGGACGCTTCACGACCAGCAAAGCAGGTCTGCAGGTGTCTGCCTTTCAATCACTCTAACTCCCTCTCCCCCCTTAATTTCTCTGGTATCCATTAAAATAATGGAGGGACATGAAAAATGACCTCTCAGAGCCGTGGACTCAGATGCCGATATATATCCAACTAACAAGGGATTGGCCTCGTATAGGTATACTAAATAAGGAATAGATTTTGTGCTATCCTTAAAACCTAAAGTTGTCCTTCCTGTCCAGTGGCTCGGAGGACAGACACTTTGAGTAATATTTTCCAGTCATCTCATCTCGTGATGAGTGATAACACAAGTATTTACTGATTCCTCCATTGAACTTCATTCAAACTTTGTCCAATAACTAAAAACTTCTGAGATGTCTAGTGAGGTAGTAAATGCACTGTTTTTCTCTGAGAGGTTAAGGAAGATTTCCTTGAGAAGTGATACTTTATTTACTATTTATTTATTTGTTTATTTATTTATTTAAGAGAGTGAACACCAGTCTGGCATATTAATGCTGAAGATCAAACTCAGAATATCACATATGCAAGTCCAGTGCTCTATCTATATGACACTTTCCTGTCCACAGAAGTGGTATTTTCAGGTGAGAAAAGGGTAAGTGAGGTTATGCAGATAAAAAGGTAACTTGGAAAGAGAGGACAGTGTGTATAAAAAAGTTCCATGGTAGGAAAGAACAGGAATGCTGATATAAAGATATATGATAAAGAAAACACTTGACAAAATTTAAGACCCCTTATGATTGAAAAACCTTAATAACTTGGAAATGTATGAAAATACTTCAGTATAGTAAATATTACATAGGACAAGCTTATAGTTAGTATTATACTTATTGGCAAAAAACTGAAGATGTCTACCCTAAGATCTGGAACTAGACAAGGATAGTCATTACAACCACTACTATTCAACATAAACCTGGAAGTCTATTAGAGCATTAAGACAAGAAAAAAGACATTAAAAGAGCCCAAACTGGAAATAACTAGGTTAAGCCATCACTTTTTGTAGACAATATGATAGTATTCATAGAAAACCCTAAAATTTTGGTAGAGGTGGGAGTGGTGTATATAAAATCTGGCATTAAAAAAAATCCTATCTTATCCTACGGTACTGTTAATTTAAATTAAAAAAAGAAATATGCAGAAATGCTCTAATTCACCCATCACCTGGGGGGGGGGGAACTATAGGACATGGCTGAACTAGCTCACTTGGATAATAAGTACATTGTATTGCTATGTGAGTGATCCAGGTTGAAGACCACCCACCTACCACCACATTGAAGTAAACTTTGGTGTCTCTCTCTCTCTCTCTCTCTCTTTCTCTCTCTCTCTTCTCTCTTCCTTCTTCTCTCTCCCCCCATCTACAACAAATTTTAGAGAAGAAAAAAGTATACGACATAAATAAATAAATAAATAAATAAATAAATAAATAAATAGGGACACAAGGAAATGGAAGCTATGCTGTCTTCGTGAATTATGAGTATAAGTATTGTTAAAAGTAACACATAATTCCTGGATCATTTGTTTATTTTATTTATGCCGAGGGGGTTATCACTGTGTCTCAGTACCTGCACAACTTGACCATTCCCAGTGGTCATCCCTCCTATTTGTGATAGAAGTTTAGATGTAGATACAGAGATAAGTATAGACAGATAGGTAGATATAGATATAGATGTTAGATTCAATGCAATGGTTAGCAAGCAAAATCTCAATGAAATTCTTCAAATATTTTAAACAATCAATCCTAAAACTTGTGTGTAACCACACCAAAAGAAAAAAAAAATACATGAATAGCCAAAGTAATTCTGAAAGATGGGCAAAGAATGTAGTTGTTGTGGTCTCTGAATGTAAACTATATTACAAAGCAATAATAATTAAAGCAGTATGGTACTTGAACAAAAGCTGACATTCTGACCAATGGAGTAGAATATAAATCTCATATATAAGTCCATATGACCATTAAATGTATGACAACGTAGTGGAAATCATACAACGGAACAAAGAAAATATATTCAACAAATGGTGTTGGGAAAACTGGACTACCAAAAGCAAAAAAAAATGAATCTAATTCATAATTTAACATAATAAACCAATAGTATCAGTGAAACACTCCAAGAACCTTAACATGAGAGAGATATTTGGAAAATCAACCCTAAGAATAATCAAATGGCAATATATCAAATTAAAATATTTTATACATTGAAAGAAACTTCCATAAAGATTTTTTAAAAAGCAACCTAGCACTTAGGAGCAAATATTTGCATATTACACATCTGACAAGGGGTTGATACAAAATACATAAGGAAATTATACAGCTCAACAACAAAGAACAAATAACCAATAAAAAATCCACAAAATGTGTGAATAAACACTTACCAAAAGACATGCAGATGACCCACAGAAATAATTTTTAAATGTTCCATGTTCATATAATTTTTAAATGTTCCATGATCATTAGAGAAATGCAAATTACAGCTTCAGTGAGATATCACCTAATACCTTTGAGAGTGAACTACATAAAATAAAATAAATAAAATAGAGGAGTCAGGCAGTGGTACACACAGTAGAGTACACACATTACAGTAAGCAAGGACCTGGGTTCAAGCTCCAAGTCTCCACCTGCTGGAAGGAAGCTTCAGCAGCAGTGAAGCAGTACTGTCTCTCTCTCTCTCTCTCTCTCTCTCTCCCTCTCATTTTCTCTCCCTTTCCTCTCAATTTCCCTCTACCTCTATCAGATAGAGAGAGAGAGAGAGAGAGAAGGAAAATCATTTTAAAAAAAAAAGACCCAGGAAGCACTGGAATCATTATGCAAGCACCAATCCCCAGCAATAACTCTGAATGAAGTAAAAAATTAAATTTATTTAAAATTGAAAGTATTAAGTGCTGGTGAAGGTGTGAAGAAGAAGAAAGTCTGACTTGTATAGTCTGCTACTTTGCCATGTGCATGAACCATGTTTGAGGTCAGGAAAGGTGATGTTTCTGGTCTTGTTCCTTTTTCTCAGGATTGCATTGAGAATCCTATGGACATCTTGATTCCCGATTTGTTTTTGTACTTTTTGTTCTATCTGTTTAAAGAAATGTGGTGGTCTCTTGATGGGGATGGATACATGTGTGCATGTGCTCTAGCTAATGGGCTATGGTCTATATCTAGGTTTTGAGGCTTTGTTAGGAAGTGCACCACCAAACATCAAATTAAGGAGTCCTATGACTTAGAAAAAGTCTCATCAGAGTAATGGAGCTGAAGAGTTAACATCCATGCCTGGCGTTTCTAGGTACCTTACGAAGTGAAACGTGTCAAAGTGGTACTGGTTCCATTGATTTGGATGAGATCAGCAAAAGCAGTATCAAATGGTATGGATCAAGAGAAGAATGAAGAAAAATGAGCCATGCCCCAGAGGTTCCAGGACTGGGAAATATGGGATTTATTGAGAATGGGGAAGGTTCTTGTTGTATAGTTTAAGAAGGCAATAGATAATTATTGTTATATCCAAGATATTTGAGGATTTGGTTTACTTTGAAAATCCCATGGTTAGGATTGACTATACCATATAAGACTTTACCATGATTTATGTCATTTAATGCTATTTACAAAGAACTGCATCTTATACAGTGACACATCCAGTTGCTTCTGGTCTCCCTGGTCTAAGTTTATAGGTGATTTAGTATTACAAAAAAAGCCATTATTAGAAATGTATTAACTATTTAAGTCTACTGTTAAAATGCTCCCAGAGGGATAAAAATAGGAAAGCTTTCAAGGGAGGGGATGGGATATGGAGCTCTGGTGGTAGGAATTTTACCACTCTTATCCTATGGTCTTGTTAATATTTTCATTTTATAAATAAATTTAAAACTTAATTAATTAATTAAAAATTCAATCAGGTTACCAATTTGAAAGCTTAAGTGCTTAGATTGAAGGGATATATATATATATATATATATATATATATATATATATATATATATATATACTCATAACCGGGGTCTATACATCAAAAAGAGACATTCAATCTATTTTCCCCTCTTATATTGATTAGTGATTTATAAGACTATAAGTTAATAGGAGTGTGTCTTAACACCATTCTTGCCAACAAAGTCTGTGTCCCTACCCCAAACCCTCACAGTGAAGCCGAAAATCAACCCTCCCTAACCCCCCCCCCCCTCCGAGTCTTTTACTTCGGTGCAATACTCCAAACTCAGTCAAATCATTCTTTGTGTTTTCCTTTCTCTTCTTTCTCAACTTCTATTTATGAGTGGTATCATCACATACTAGTCTTTCTCTTTCTGAATTAATTATCTCACTTAACATAATTCTATCTAGGTTCATCCAAGATGTGTTGGAGAAGGTGGGTTCATTATTCTTAATATATGAGTAGTTACATTGTGTGTATATATACCACAACTTTCTCAGCCATTCATCTGTTGTTGGGCAGGTGGGTTGTTTCCAGGTTTTGACTATTACAAATCATGCTGATATGAACAAAGGTGTACGCATATCTTTTTGGATGGGTGTGATTGAATCCTTAGAATATATCCCTAGGAGAGGAATTGTTGGGTCATAAGAAAGGTCCATTTCTAGCCTTGTGAGAGTTCTCCAGTCTGTTCTCTACAGAGGTTGGACCAGTTTACATTCCCACCAACAGTGCAGAGGGATCCTTTGTCCCCACAACCTCTCTAGTATTTGTTGTTGCTGTCATTTCTGACGTACGACATTCTCACAGGGGTGAGGTGGTATCTCATTGTTGTCTTTATTTGCCTTTCTCTGACAATCAGTGACTTGGAGCAATTTTTTTCTTTTTTTTTTAAACATTTTATTTATTTATGAGAAAGATAGGAGCAGAGAGAAAGAACCAGACATCACTCTGACACATGTGCTGCCGGGGATCAAATTTGGGACCTCATGCTTGAGAGTCCAAAGCTTTACCACTGCGCCACCTCCCGGACCACTGAGCAATTTTTCATATGTCTACTGACCTTTTGTATCTCTTCCGTAGTAAATATTCTATTCATACCCTCTCCTTACTTTTGAATTGTGTCATTTGCTTTCCTGTTGCTGAGTTTGGTGAGCTCCTTATATATTTTGGATATTAACCTCTTATCTGATATATGGCATGTAAAGATCTCCCATTTAACAGATGAGTAGTATTCCATTGTGCATATATACACCACAGTTTTGTTTTATTTAACCCACTTCTCTGTCATTGGGCATCTAGTTGCTTCCAAGTTTTGATATCAGTCCCACTTTTTATGTTTCCCCTTTCTTTTATTTGCTAAGACAGAGAGAAATTAATTTAAGAAAGGCAGATACAGAGAAAGAGATAGGTAGTTAGATAGACTGGGATAGATATTCAACACTGCTTCTAGCTAGTGAAGCTTACTTCCCTGTTGCTTAGGACCAGGGGCTTGAATCTGGTTCCTTCAGCATGGTGATGTGTGTGCTTACCCAGGTGTGCTACCACCCAACCCTGAAAGTGATTTTTGTAGTCAGACAATGATGGATATTATAGCAAGTTATTGCCAAATATCCTCCTTTTAGTGCATGCATTGAGTTCACCAGAAACCTGAGAAAATGGGTAGAAAATAATAAGACAAGCCAAACACTTATTCTTTATACTTATTAATGGAGTCTTTTTCAGTTGCAAGAACTACTCTAAAACCCTCTCTACTGATTGCTTGTACTTATTAACCTAAAATTAAGACCCAATAAACCATGAAAATGAACAAGCACATTGATGTTGACTACTATATAGAATTAATAATAATAATAATCTCTCAAGAGCAGCCAGTCTGATATGTCTATAATTTTATCACTTACTTAACTAAGAAGAGCTGGGTAACAGCTACAATCACAGGATTATTCAAATAGGTAAGCTGTAGTTTTATTTCCCTACATGCTCTGGTGTTTTATGTGGTGGTACATAGAATCCAGTAACAGGGATAAGTATAATTTACTGCACACCTGACTCTCACAGAAGAGACAAATAAACGTATCTAGCAGAAAATTATAAGGGTAATACCACTCCTTTAAATATTTCACAAAATAAAACAATAGACACATATTATAAGGCATTGGTTTTCCCAATATCATTGATGTTTTATACTGCCCTAAATTGTGTTAGCTTCTTAATTACTTTTTTATATTTTATTTTATTTTATTTTGAATAGACAGAAATTGATTAGGAAGAGGAGATAGAGAGTAAGAGAGAGGGGCCGGATGGTGGTACACCTGGTTGAGCACACTTGTTACAATACCTGGGGACTTGAGGGGGGGGTGGAGCTTTCTGAGTGGTGAAATAGTGCTACAAGTGTCTCTCTGTCTCTGTCTCTCTATCTCACCCTCCTCTCTCAATTTCTGGCTGTGTCTATGTAATAAAGATAATTTAAAAAATTAAAAAAGAGAATATAAAGAGAAACAACCAGGGGGTCAGGCTTAAGCAGGTTAAGCGCACGTGGCGCAAAGCGCAAGGACTGGCGGGAGGATCCTGGTTCGAGCCCCCTCCCCACCTGCAGGGGAGTCGCTTCACAGGCGGTGAAGCAGGTCTGCAGGTATCTATCTATCTTTCTCTCCCCCTCTCTTGTCTTCCCCTCCTCTCTCCATTTCTCTCTGTCTTATCCAATAACAATGACATCAATAACGATGATAATAATAATAATCACACAACAACGGTAAAACAACCAGGGTAACAAAAGGGAAAAAAATGGCCTCCTGGAGCAGTGGATTCGTGGTGCAGGGCTGCAGCAATAACCCTGGAGGCAAAAAAGAGAAACATCCTGCAACACAGCTTTACCACTAGTAAAGCTCTTTTCCTGCAGATGGGGACCAGAGGCTTGAACTGTATCCCTCTGCATAGTAATGTGTGCACTCTGCTGGGTGAACCACCATCTGCCCCTACACTCAGTTTTTTAAATTTATATTAATACACGAAATATTACTCTTCTCGACAAAACAACAACTAAAAACACACACCAAAAAAAACCCTTTAAACTTTTGAGATGACATCAATAAATAAATTAGTGCCAGATCTAGGTCACTATCACTGACTGAAAACATTTAGTGAAAACTTTTGGAAGATCTAAGAACTATTGAAATACAAGGCTTAAGCATTCAAAGTGTGTTTAATAACTGTATTAACAAACGAAATTTTAAATATATATATTTGATTGTTTAATAGATACAGAGAAGACATTTGACAGAATTTAATCTCTTTTCCTTACTAAAAGAAGTTATGAGACATATACTCCATGGACTACTACTCTGAAATTTAAAAAATACAGTATTATATCCTTTGGGGCAAAATGAATGTAACTGGAGGTGATTATGCTTAGTGAAGTAAGGAGATGAAAGACAATTATCACATCGTTTTGCTCATATGTGAAATATAGAGAACTGAAACATATGAACTTGCAAAGAAAAAAAAAAGTAACCAAACTCTCTGTAAGACTTTGTGAGAACTTTGGTGGATATCACTGGGAGATGGGGGGCGCAGAGCTTTGGAGGTAGATGTAGTGTGAAACTACACTCCCCTGTGGCTCAGGAGATCGCGCAGTGGATAAAGCATTGTACTCTCGAGTATGAGGTCCTGAGTTCAATCCCTGGCAGTACATGCACCAGAGTGATGTCTGGTTCTTTCTCTCTCTCTCCTCTTATTTTTCTCATTAATAAATAAATAATTTTTTAAAAAAGAAACTACACCTTCATTTTTTAAATTTATGTAATTTTTATTTATAAAATGGAAATATTGACAAGACCATAGGAAAAGAGGGGTACAATTCCACATAATTCCCACTGCCAGAATTCTATATCCCATCCCTTCCTGATAGCTTCTCTATTCTTTATCCCTCTGGGAGTATAGACCCAAGATCATTATGGGGTGCAGAAGGTGGAAGGTCTTGCTTCTGTAATTGCTTCTCCACTGAACATGGGTGTTGGCAGATCGATCCATACTCCCAGCCTGTCTCTCTCTTTCCCTAGTGGGGCAGGACTCTGGGGAGGCTGGGCTCCAAGCAACATTATTGCCTTTAGGTTCATAACTAGTCAACAATTCTGATTTATATATTAACTCTTTTTCAGCCACCAGGTTCCAGATGATACCATGATGCCAACCTGACTCCCCTGAGGAGATGACCCCTGCAATTTTATAATCTTGTAATCCATTGTTAAATCAAGAACAAAAAGTGAAGGCAGATAAAAATCTCAGGAATCAATTTTTGTCAAAATATGTTAAAGGAAAACTGAAAAAAAATCTACATTTGGGGCTGGAAAAATAGCATAATGATTATTCAAAATACTTTTATGTATGAGACCCTGAGGTCCTGAGGTTCCAGGTTCAATCTTGAGCATCAACATAAATCAGAGCTGAGCAGTAATCTGGTCTGTTTATCTATCTATCTATCTATCTATCTATCTATCTATCTATCATCTGTCATATTGTACATTCTCTTCTCAGTCCCTGAAGCAGTCTGAAAGAGCAGCACCTGCTGTTGGGATCATCTCTTTTCTTTTCAGAAGGGTTATCTATGTAGAAAACCACGGATCACACTATATATGTAATTAAGACCATTTAAATCAAAAGCAATTGTATGCAGTGAAAAGATACGCTCGTAAACTGGGCTAAATTACCACTGTTTCTATCCACATTAATTTGCTTTGTACATGCAAAGTGCAGTTGAAAGAGCAGTGTGATATCTGACAGACCCTGAAAAGCAGCAGTTGCTGTAAGTAATTTAAATTGAGTACTATTGTCATTTACAGATTTATTCCGTTTAGAATCAATAGGAAGGAAAGGCCTGAAAGCTTTAAGCTGATGCTAATCACTTTTTTTTTCAGTAACTCCTTATAGTTAAGTTGTATAGTTTCCCTTTGTATCTTAGTCATTATAGTTTGATGGACAGCAAACTGTTTAAACAATCTTTAAAGGTTTCACAAGTTCTCCTTTCCCTCTCATTTTCATCAAATTCAGCATTTATAGATTTTCATTAGAAAACTTTATTTTAAGAAAATTGATCATAAACTTAAAGGAACTGAAAGTAGCTCACAGAAACAAGGTAAATCTTAGACAAGCTATGGTCTATTGCAGCAGAACCAAGGACTCTAAAGGGGGAAGGCAGGAAGAAATTGAAAATGCATTGGTGTAACCTGCCTCTAAGGCCTTGAAAAAACTGTAGTGCTTATCTCTGGGAGGGGTGTCAATAGTGATATGGACTTTACACCTATATCTTATAATCTTTTAAACCACTATTAAATCACTACTTAAAAACTAAGATGAAACAACAAAAGAATATGGTGAGAGGAAATGGCAATAAAGCTCACATGGCAAAAACAATGAAAGTTTCAGTATATATAACACACACAAGTGCCTTGGTAGAGCAATTTGTCAGTTGGGGGGCATGTAGTGTGCAGATACCTATCACAGAGATAAGAAAGTCCACACTTTTGACAATTATCTTGTAAAACATTATTTCTTCCAAGAAATTTAATAAAAAGTAGCAGATTTAAGAGCTAAATCAATTCACTGTCCAAGTAGTAATTCCCTGTTACACCACACACTAGAAAGTCTTTCTCTTTTCTGCTCCATAGCACATAATAACAATATGGCTTTAGAAGAAAATATTTGATTCTCACATTCTTCCTATTCAAACTTTCAGTTTCTTCACAGTGTTAATCATATGCTTAATCTCTAATTCTAGTAAAAGTCACAGTGTACCAAGCAGCCACTGGAGTAGATCTGCACAGTGAAAATATTATTTGAGCTACATGTAGACTTCAAATTCTCTCACAGACTTATTTCAAAAGACAAAGATACAGGTGAAATTAATCATACAATTGAAAGTCATACCAAAATATTAGCATCTCAACAATAATATAAAATAACATGAAGATGATTTTTCTTTCACACTAAGACTTTGAAATCACTGATATACTTTGTGGTGTATCTTTGAAATTTACACCACATGCCAATTTGGACTATATTTTAATTGTTCAATAACCCTATATAGCTCATGGCTACCACACTGGTCAGTGAAATTCAGTGGTCTTATTGCCAGAATTAAAACCCCTGCTTCTGTAGTAGTGTTTAAAGCATTTGCATGGTTTCTAATGAATGCATGTTTACTGAGTTGAGCTTAATTCTGCTAAGGTTCCTCAGAAGTGGAGATATTTAAACGCAATGTATAAGCAAAATTAGTTTGAAAGTGTGAAGTGTGTCAAAGCACATAATTATAGTAAATATACTTGATTTTTCAGCATCTCAGATTCTCTTCATTCATCTGTGGCCCCAGGGAAAAGAACTTCTATCATTCAGATTACTGGTTTTTAACCTTGGCTGCATATTCAAATCACTTTAAGGAGTTTTAAACGTCATTTGTGTTTTCTCCATAAGATTCTGATATAATTGGTCCTGGGTGGATTCTGAACATGGATAGTTTTGCTGTTGTTGTTTAATCACTTTATGGAGGAAATGTCGATTATGTTACATGTCACAGGGGTACATTTTCACATCTCCCAAAGATGGTTGTCACCACACCTCACTCTGTGCAACTGTCATCCTCCTCAACCATACGGCACTGAATCCCTAACCACCCTTGACATTCATTTCTGGCACACCTTCCACTCCCAAATCTCCAACCACAATTTCTTACATGTTTTGTTTCTTAGTTTCCATCAGTGAGTGAGATTACCTCGTATTAATTATGGTTATAGATAGCTTTAATGTCCATGTGACATCCAGTCCAGGAGACTCAGATTGTTTTACATTTACCTGTGTTTCTCAGAGTACTCCATAGCCCACTCAAATTACAAATATCTGAAACACTTATTTAAAAGACAGACTCATAGTATCTAATGAAAACATCAGTCAAAAAGACCTGGCTGGCAAAATAACTCACTTGAATAATGTTCTGTTCTACCATGTGTGCTATCCACGTTTGAGCCTGACCCTCACTACATTGAAGGAAGCTTTGGTGCTGCATTTTCGCTCTCTTCTTCTGCCTCTTTTATATCTAATTATATACATACTAGCTATATCTATACATATATATATATATATTTAATCTTGTAAGACAGAGAAATTGAGAACAGAAGGGTAGGTAGAGAGGGATCAAGACAGATCTTGCAGCACTAATTCACTGTTCATGAAGCTTCCCCTGACCCTTGTGAAAGGTAATGTGTGCTCAACCAGGTGTGCCACCATACAGCACTAATAGAATAAAACGAAAGATCTGAAAAGTTGGCTGAGGAGATACAATGGTTATGCAAAATTACTTTCATGCCTGAGATACCAAAAGTCCCAAGTTCAATCTCTGGTACTACTTTTTTTTCCTTTTTTTTTGCCCTTGTTGTTTTTCATTGTTGTTGTAGTTATTGTTATTGTTACTGATGCCGTTATTGTTAAATAGGACAGCGAGAAATGGAGAGAGGAGGGGAAGACAGAGAGGGGGAGAGAAAGATAGACACCTGCAGATGTACTTCACCACCTGTGAAGCGACTCCCCTGCAAGTGGAGAGCGGGGGGCTCAAACCGGGATCCTTACACTGGTCCTTGTGCTTTGTGCCATGTGCGCTTAACCCACTGCGCTACCACCCGAATCTCAATCTCTGGTACTACCATAAGCCATAAGAGCTCTGAGGTCTATGCTCTGGTGAAATTAACCAATAGTTAATTAATTAAAATAAATAAAAGATGTCCTATTAAAGAAAAATCATCTGAACAATGTGAACTGCTAGTCTTTCTTTTTAACTCTGTGATGTAATCTTCTAACTGCATATATTGTAAGGTGCCCTATTGTCTTTGGCCCTTTTCAGTAAGGTACTGAAAACTCCACACAGTCTTCTTTTCCCCATGTGTTTAAAATTGAAATTCACTTTCCTGACCCAAAAGAAACCTTTGGATGTTAGCTGTGGGTTCAGGCAAAATTTAGTAAAATCATGGGCCCCTTGGAATATACCTAAAATAGACTTCCTAGCTTCTTCTAACATGAAGACCCCAAATTACATCTGCTATATTCTTACATTTAGATCTATGATTATTAAACAAATTGTTCTGCTTTGTATCTTAATGCTTTTCAGCCACCAAGTTTCAGATGCTACGATGACACCAACCTAGATTCCCTAGGCAGATAACCTCACCAATATGTCCTGGAACCCCACCTCCCCAGAGCCCTACCCAACTAAAGAAAGGTAGAGACAGACTGGGAGTATGGATTGACCTGCCAATGCCATTGTCCAAAAGAAAAGCAGCCACAGAAGCCAGACCTTCCACCTTCTGCACCCCATAAAGAATTTTGGTCCAAACTCCCAGAAGGATAAAGAATAGGAAAACTACCAGTGGAGGGAATAGAATAAGAAACTCTGATGGTGGAAATTGCATAGAAGTGTACTCCTCTTATCCCACAATCTTGTCTATCATTATTAAATCACAAAAAAGTACCTCATTTGCTCATATAAACTATGCTCTAGCATCTAGTGACTGATACCAGCTGCTAGAGAGAGAAAACATGAAATCAATAAACACTACATTTCAAATGTGTGTGATTGCCTCAGGTAGAAATGGCAGAAAGTGGTAGTGTTTTGAGCCAAGTATTAACTAGCTTACTACAAGAGATTCAAAGGATATATTTAGAATTATAATGCATGCACATAAATGCTGGTGCTGCCTCTTATTAGCTATCTGCTTTAACTCATCTACAGCAGCCATCCTAGTCACTTATGCTGTGTAACACTGTTTTGGTAATTGCAGCTGCTCGGTTAGATATCTATACTCCTTTCTTAAAAAATTTATTATCTTTATTCATTTATTGAATAGAGACAGTTAGAAATTGAGAGGGAAGGCGGAGATAGGGAAAGAGACAGAAAGACACCTGTAGCACTGCCTCACCACTCACAAATCTTTACCCCTGCAAGTGGGGACTGGGTGCTTCAACTCTGGTTTTTACACACTGTAACATATGCACTCAACCAGGTGTGCCACAACCCAGCACTGATACCTATTCACCTTTATCTCTGGCCAAGATAAATCCCTATGGACATGATGACCATCTCCTCCCCAGGTAGTCTGTTTCTATTTATGTGTAGTAATCTGGTGGCAGCCATTTTGTCTCACTTTCCTCCCAACCGCTTGCCATCACATCACTTCTACTACTCTTCCTCAAAGAACATGTCAGAAAGTATTTATCTGGGAAATGAGTGATCAATTTGATATATTTGGCCATAGATAATTTACCCAGATTACATAATTTATAGAACTTCAACCCAAGGTAACCCACTTTAACCCCTATGATGTATTATATATGTCCTTAAATCAATAATTTTCTGTGGTCTGAGGAACAGAAGAATCAAAATCACTTGGAAGATGGTGCTAGAATATAGATTTCTAGTTTTCACCTGAGACATGCTAGATGAGAATAGCTAAAAGTGGAACCTGGGAACCTAATTCTTTCTTTTCTCAGATAACTCTCAATTGCACAATTACTTGAACAAGGAAGCCTAATGATAACATGAAGTAGTCTATAGAAAGATAACATGATAGTTTCAAAGAAAAACTTAGCTCACCCCATTCCTTTTTACTTACTACTCTTATGTTCCCATTCATCAATGAAGAGCAATGTGATTATAAATGTTGCTAGTTGTTCTGAAGCTGCATCCCAAGAATGTTTCTGGAAAACCTGGTCCCATGTCTAGGTTGTATAATCCTAGGGTAATTTGGTTGAGTTATTTTACTATGTTAAGAGAAAAACAAATGGAATGACATGTTACACTTCTTAGAGCCATAAATTTTTAAAACTGGAATTATAGGAAATCTTAAATGCAAGAATTATCTATGGTAGAATTCAATTCTGTAGCAGCCAGGCAGATAGGAAAGGAAGCTAAGGACAGGTGAAGGCATAGAAAGAGGGCAATAAGGAGAATGGTAGTTATTTTGCTAATGTTTTGTGCTAGCAACTAGCCCACAAAGGGACTCATCGTCTATGTTGTTCCCTGTATATAACTCTAAAGAAATCACTAGATGCTACTGGGTAGCATTCTTGTTTAACCTAAAATGCTTGCTGTAATAATTACCTTATTCCTAGGAAATGGGTGTCCCTGTAAAGCACTTTGAGGATATGATTGTGCCTCCAGGAACCCAGATTAATCTTGGCAAAACCACAAGGCTTGGTTAGAAATCCAATGGGAGTGGCTGGTGCCCAGCCAGATCTATTTGGTGGGTTTAGCAGTTCTCCCTTCTCTTGTATCTGAGTATTAAGTTAAAACTATATCATCACTTTCAGTGTTTGTATGGAGGAATATGTTTAATCATAAACTACCTTGTCTAAAGAAGAATCACATTTTAACTTTGAAATTGATGATAATGGGCCGCTATCGTGTTCAACAATAGTCTTTAAAGCATCTATTTTGTATTCAGTACAGTGCTCTATGCTCTCTCTTTGCCCTACCAGGTTCCTTTGCCAGGAATGCATGACTGCCTTCTAATCTTGTCTTTTAAGACAAATGTTGAATTTATCCTTCTCCTTATCCCTTAGGAAGGACACATTTACTAACAACTATCACATGGTTTCATCTTCTTTATAGTGCTTTTGAGTACCTTAAACTATCATAATTGATCTTTCTTCTCTTTCTGCCCATACCTTTTATACCTTTCTTCCTCTCTCTCTTTCTCCTCCACCCATTAGAACAAGCATGGAGAACCTTTTTTCTTCCAAAGGCTATTTGGATATTTATAACATCATTCATGGGCCATAGAAAATTACTTACTTAAAATATCCTTAAATGTTGCTATGAAGTGGTCTGGGAGGTGGCACTGTGGCTAAGGCACTGGACTCTCAAGCATGAGGTCCTGAGTTCAATCCCTGGCAGCACATGTACCAGAGTGTTCTCTGGTTCTTCCTCTCCTCCAATTTTTCTCATAAATAAATAAAATCTTTTAAAAATGTTGCTATGAAAAAAGCTTCTAGAGAACTATAGTGGTTATCTTTGAGAGGTGGGACACAAAATTTTGATGGTGGGTGTGGTGTGGAACTATATAATGTAATTTTAATACCTTGCAACCAATTATTAATCACAAATAAAAAAAGCTCCTAGATTTATTGAATTCCAAGTGTCACTTGTGGGGATTTGGCAGGGCCAGGCCAAATACTTTATTTTATTTTTTATTTATAAAATTGAAATGTTAACAAGACTATAGGATAAGAGGGATACACTTCCACACAATGTCCACCCTCAGAGCTCCATATTCTATTCCCTCCCTTGATAGTGTCCCTATTCTTTATACTTCCGGGAGTATGGAACCAGGGTTATTATGGGGTGCAAGCAGAAGATGGAAGGTCTGGCTTCTGTAATTGCTTCTCCACTGAACATGCACATTGGCAGGTCGATCCATATTCCCAGCCTGTCTGTCTCTTTCCCTAGTGGGGCAGGGGCCTGGGGAGGCAGGGCTCCAAGACACATTGGTGGGGTCCTCTGTCCAAGGAATTAGGGTTGGCATCATGATATCATCTGGAACCTGGTGGCTGAAAAAGAGTTAATGCAGAACAAATTGTTAAATAATCATGAACATAAAGGCAAGAATATTGCAGGTGAAGATTTGGGGTCTCTGTTTTGGTAAAAGCTAGTAGGTCTATTTTACATATATTTCAAGGGGCCCATGACCTTACTATTTTTTGTTTGAGCCTGACATCTAATATTCAGATAGACCCAGTTTATTGTCTGGGGAGATGGTGTCATAGTTAGAAAATGGACTAGAAAGCTGGATCAGGGAAGAGAGTAACTCCCAAATATGGAGAAAGTATATAAATATTGTTAACTGTAGATCCCACCAATATGATCTGGGGCCCATATTCAGCACAGGAGCCTATGTAACCTCTGCATCTCTATAGGTCTGAGCTCAAATTCTGTGGTCACAGCTAGGAACATTCCAGGCTGCACTTATTTCAGGACCCATCTTCCTCGGGTATGTTCTCCACGCTCCCTTTGGAGAATGGAACATTCTCTACCATTATTGATCCACATTGAGGGCTAGGTCTATAGGGGCACACACATTATGTGGTTCCTGATGGAGATGGCCAATGACAGTGGCAAGAGGCATCTGTTAGAGATCTAGGCCCATCATGTCTGTGTGGGAATCACAGCACTCCCTGACTAGGGCCTCAGGTGATGAGATAAGCCAAAGAATTTTATAGATGTATAAGGTCTGTGGGCTAGATGTTCCCCACCCTTATCCTAGAAGATCAAAACTGCCACACCAGTTCCCTTAAACCAAAGCCTTACTCAGAACAAGGCTCTCACTCTGTTCAATTCAGTGAAGGCTGAGAGAAGTGGGAAAACTGGAGAATAATTATTTGAATCTAGCAGAGAATGGTTCATGAGATTTAAGGAAAGAAGTAATCTTCATTAACATAGACACACAAAGTGTGAAGGCTGTGAGATAGATTACCTAGAAGAGTGAACACCTTACCATGGGTTTGAGCCAGCCACCATCACCAAGGGAACATGGTACAAAGCAGAAGTTTCACAAGTGATGAAACAGTGCAGTGGTATCTCTCCTCTAACTATCTCTCCCTCTATCAGCTGGGGCACTATTTGGGAAGTCCTGAGATTCCCAAACAGACATGATGGGCATAGACCTCGAATAAATCCTCTCTTCATTGTTACCAGTCATCCCTATCAGGAACAACAAAATAGACCCCTTTGTGGGCCTACATAGGACCTTGCCCTCAAGGTGGATCAACAATGGCAGAGAATGTTCCATCCTCCAAAGGGAGGCTGGACAACATACTCTGTGTTCCACCTGAGGAAGATGGATCCTGAAATTGGGGCAGCTTGGAATGTTCCTACTCATGACCACAAAATGCGAGCTCAGATATACAGGGATTCAGAAGTCACATAGGCTCCAAAGCTGAATATGGGCCCTAGACCACATCAAATTGATGGGGCTTACAGTCAACAATATTTATACATCTTTCCCATATTAGGGAGATACTCTCTTCCTTGATACAGCTTTCTGGCCCTATTTCCAGCCATGACATCATCTCCCCAGATAATAACTTGGATCCACCTGTATATCAGAAGTCAGGCTCAGAATTAAAAAACAAAACAAACAAACAAACAAAAAAGCCTAGGGGGTTGGGCGGTAGCACAGTGGGTTAAACTCACATGGCAAAGTGCAGGGACCAGCAGAAGGATCCTGGTTCCAGCCTCTGGCTCCCTACCTGCAGGGGAGTTGCTTCACAGGTGGTGAAGCAGGTAAGCAGATGTTAGTCTTTCTCTCCTTCACTCTGTCTTTCCCTCCCGTCTCTATTTCTCTCTGTCTTATCCAACAACAACGAAATCAATAATAACTACAACAATAAATACAAGGACAAGAAAAAGGGAATAAATAAATATTTATAAAAAATAGCATAGGCCCTTCTGAATATGCTTAAAATAGGACTACTAACTATTTACAAAATGGAAACCTCCATCTGCACTACTCCTGCCTTTAGGATGATTAGTCAACAATTTGTTTGGCTTTGTATGTTAACTCTCTTTTCAGACACCAGTTCCAGATGCTACCATGATGCTAACTGGACTTCCCTGTGCAGATGACCCCACCAATGTGTCCTAAAGCCCTGCTTCCCCAGAGCCCTGCTTCACAAGGGAAAGAGAGAGACAGGCTGGGAGTATGGATCGACCTGTCAACAGCCATGTTCAGCAAGGAAGTAATTACAGAAGCCAGACCTTCCACCTTCTGAATCCCACAATGACTGTGGGTCCATACTCCCAGAGGGATAAAGAATAGGAAAGCTATCAGGGGAGGGGATGGGATATGGAGTTCTGGTGGTGGGAACTGTGCGGAATTGTACCTCTCTTATACTATGTTTTTGTCAGTATTTCCTTTTTATAAATAAAAATAAATAAATAAATAAAATAATAATGCCCTCATGTTAGAAATAGTGGATGATTATTTAACACTTAAAAAATCATTGAATAGGGGAATCGTGTGGTAGCACAGCAGGTTAAGCACACGTGGCGCAAAGAACAATGACCAGCTTAAGGATCCCAGTTCGAGCCCCTGGCTCCCCACCTGCAGGGGGGTCGCTTCACAAGTGGTGAAGCAGGTCTGCAGGTGTCTATCTTTCTCTCCCCCTCTCTGTCTTCCTCTCCTCTCTCCATTTCTCTCTGTCCTATCCAACAATGACAACAACAATAACAACAACAATAATAACTACAACAACAAAACAAGGGCAACAAAAGGGAATGAATGAATGGATTAAATAAATAAATAAATAAATAAATAAATAAATAAAGTCATTGAATAGGGAGTCAGGCAGTAGCACAGCGGGTTAAGCGCACGTGGTGTGAAGTGCGCAAGGACCAGCGTAAAGATCCTGGTTCCGGTCCCTGGCTCCCCCCCCACCTGAAGGGATTCGCTTCACAGATGGTGAAGCAGGTCTCCAGGTATCTTTCTCTCCCCCTCTGCCTTGCCCTCCTCTCTCCATTTCTCTCTGTCCTATCTAACAACAACAACATCAATAACAACAATAATAACTACTACAACAATAAAAATAGCAAGGGCAACAACTGGGAAAATTAATATTTTTAAAAATCACCGAATAAGCAGTCAGTATTCATGTTTTCTTTGATTTCTTTTATTAAACAACTTGAATTAGGACTTTACTAAGGCCCATACATAGAAATGTTTCTGGTGGCACACCTGGTTGGGTCCACATATTACAGTGCACAAGGACCCAGGTTCAAGCCCCTGGTCCCCACCTGCAGGGAGGAAGCTTCATAAGTGGTGAAGCAGGGCTGAAGGTGTCTCTCTGTCTCTCTCCTCTGTCTCCCCTGTCCCTCTCGATTTCTGGCTGCCTTTATTCAATAATTAAAGATAATAATTTAAAAAAGAAATGTTTAATATGTCTAGTGATAGGATTTACTCTTAACTTTTTTGTTTTCCTTTCAATTTTAAAATTTTTTAATTTTAATATAACAAGAATTGATGGCAGATGACATGCTAGAGCAACATAGTCGTATCACATTAGTATAGAATATTGATTTTTTTTGTCCTTTTGCAAATTGGGTTTATAGTGGAGAACTCATCCCTCCCCCACTACCAACCTTCCCCAAGAGTCTTTTGCTTTGATACAATATACCTTATATAATTGGCCAGATTTTGTTAAATATCTTAGCATCTATATTCAACAGGGATATTGGTCTGTAGTTTGTTGTTGTTGTTGTATTTCTGCCTGCTTTTGCTATTATTGTGGTATTGGCTTTGTAAAAGGTATTAGGAAGGGTTCCCGTGTTTCGATATTTTGGAAAAGCTTGAGAAGGAAAGGTAGTCATTCTTTATAAAAAGTTTTTGTAGAATTAATTTGTAAAACCATCTGGGCCTAGACACTTGTTGTTGGAGATGTTTTTGATTGCTGTTTCAATTTCTTTGAATGTAATTGGTTTGTTCATGTTTTACATTTACTATTTATTCACTATGTCAGAGGAAAAACAGAATGAATGTTTTGAGTTCTTTAAATGCCTAGATTTCATTTATGAGAATGTATTCCTTTAGTCTAAGCAGTTAATTTTTCAAATTTGAAATCTGATTGAATTCTGACACTAGGCTTAAATTGTTAAAGCATTTATGAAAGGAACTTTTTTTTTCAAATATGCAATTAGACCAGGTAGATCAGAACTTATTCCTTTAATGAGTATCATCATCATGATCTGAATTGCTCTTAAGAGACAAACATTACACATATTCTCTAAAAGCTGGGGCGGGGGATGCTTGAGTTGTTTTTTTTTTTTTCTTTTTTTTGCCTCCAGGGTTATTGCTGGGGCTCAGTGCCCACAGTATAAATCCACTGCTCCTAGAAGCCACTTTCTCCATTTTGTTGTTTTGTCATCGTCATTGTTATTGTTGTATAAGACAGAGAGAAATCGAGAGAGGAGGGGACGACAGAGAGGGTAACAGAAAGATAGACTCTGAAGACCAGCTTCACCACCTGTGAAGCAACCTCCCTGCTCATGGGGAGCCAGGGGCTCAAACCCAGATCCTTACACAGGTCCTTGGGGTTCTCACCATGTGCACTTAACCCTGTGCACTACCCGGCCCTGGATGCTTGAATTTTTAAGATAGCTATTTTTGAACTAAAAAATCTATTAATCTCAGATTAGTAAACCTCATATTAATAATAAGTAAATTCTTTGAGTACGTGCAAGTAACAGCTGGGATGTACAGGTGGAAATAAAGACTAATTGGAAAGACAAATAAACCTCCCTGTTAAGACAGAGGATTTGGCATGACTGCTCATAAGGAATTGAATCCTGCCAACATGAATGAGCTAGGAAGTTGATCCTATTCCTAGTGCTTACCAATATCTTGGATAGTGTGCTGCTCTGCCATGTTCACAGCCCAGGTTCAAGCCCAGCTCCCGTCACACTGAAGGAAGCTTCAGTGCTATGCTCTTTTACACTCTTCCTCTTTCTGTCTCTATGTAAAATAATAAAGAATACAGTAGATATCCAGAAAACATTGTTGAATAAATAAATGAAGTAATAGTACCTCTGTTTTCCTTTATAGGATGAAAAGGATGCAACAGGAGGTTACTTCTTTATATATTTAGTAAGTAGTGTATTTGGCATAACAAACAATTCCCCCAAATTAGGGGAGTAAAACAACAGAATTATTATCTCATAGTTTCTGTGGTTCAAAAGTCTAAACATTACTTGGATGGGTGCCAAAGCTCAGGGTATCTCACAAGATTTCAGGAATTGCAGGGCCCTGCTAGAAAGGATCCACTTCCTAGCTCATTCATGTTGGCAGGATTCAGTTCCTTACGAGCAGCCACGCCAAAGCATCAGTCCCTCAGATCCTTGCCACATGGGGTTCTTTACAGAGACAGCTGGCTTCATTGGAGTGAGCAACTGGGAAAACAAGAGAGTGCAAGCAAGACAGAATTTTGTAAGCTAATTACAATAGAGGCCACTCATCTCTTTTTCAGTCTTCTTTTGACTAAAAGAAAGTCATTAGATATAGCCCACACTCAAAACAATGGGATTACACAAAGGTATGAGTTCCCAGTCACTAGGGGCTACATCAGGTGATTACTATAGATTCTGAGTAGATTGGTTCCAGTGTAGGGTAAATGAAGAAATGCATAGATAATGAAGCTTGAAAGTAGAGTGTAGCCAAGCAGACCACAGAGGCTTTTAAAACATCCTATAAATCGTTTAGACTTTGCTCCTCACTAGTCAAAATGCAGTGCCTGGACCAGCAGCATTCACACACCTGGATAATCACTAGAAATAGACTCTTGGACAACTGAATGAGATCCACTGAGTCAGAGCCTGCATTTTGACAAGATTTTATGGGCATAAAAGTTAAAATTGCTACTGTACATGCCAAGAAGGAGAAAGCAGCTTGGTGAAAAGATTAAATATGGAAGGAGAATGAATGAATCAAAACTTGTATGTCTTGAGAATACAAGATAGAATTTGGTCTGACCATGACATTAGGAGATTTACAGATTAATGAAGAATCTAATTCACCCTTAGTATCAGTGGTTCCACAATTTCTCTGTATTAGAATCACCTAAACTGTATTTAGAGAAATGCTGGTTCTGGGAGGATTGTGCACTGTCAGAAAATAAAGTGTTTAAAATTCAAAAGGCTCAGGGCCCCCCTGGATAGTGCTGTTGTGATCCCCCCAGGAGTTTGGGACAATTAGCATATGGAGCATGTTAATGAGGTGGAGCAGACTGACAAGGGGATGTATTTAAGGAGGGACTTGCAGCAGCTCACTCTCTTGATTAGATTACCTTCATCAGTATAGTCACGGGCCCTTTGGAATATGACTAAAATAGATCTACTAACTATCTACAAAATGGAGACCCCAAATCTTCATCTGTACTATTCCAGCCTTTAGGTTCATGATTAGTCAACAATTTGTTTGGCTTTATATGTTAACTCAGCCACCAGGTTCAAGATGCTACCATGATGCTAACCAGACCTCTCTAGGCAGACGACCTCACCAATGTGTCCTAGAGCCCAGCTTCCCCAGAGCCCTGCCCCACTAGGGAAAGATAGAGACAAGCTGGGAGTATGGATCGACCTGCCAACATCCATGTTCAGTGATGCAGCAATTGCAGAAACCAGACCTTCCACCTTCTGCACCCCATAATGACCGTGGGTCCATACTCCCAGAGGAATAAAGAATAGGGAAGCTATCAGGAGAGGGGATGGGATACGGAGTTCTGGTGGTGAGAATTGTGTGGAATTGTACCCCTCTTATCCTATGGTTTTGTCAGTGTTTCCTTTTTATAAATAAAAAATTTAAAAATATATATTACCTTCACCATGGACTCTCCATTTGCTGTGGCTCCAGACTGATCCTGGTATCTTCACTTGGTGATCTTGGGTAACAAGTTTGTGGACTTTGGACTTTTGCCTATTTTTTTAAATTTTTTTAATTTAAGAAAGGAGACATTAACAAAAACATAGAATAAGAGGAATACAATTCCACGCAATTCACATAACCTGATGTCCACATCCCATCCTCTCCCCTGATAGCCTTCTCATTCTCTATCCCTCTGGGAGGATGGATCCAGGGTCATTGTGGGTTGCAAAGGGTGGAAGGTCTGGCTTCTGTAATTTCTTCCCCGTTGAACATGGGCATTGGCTGGTCGATCCATACTCTCAGTCTGCCTCTCTCTTTCCCTAGTAGGGTGGGGCTCTGAGGAAGTGGAGCTCCAGTACACATTGATGGGGTCGTCTGTCCAGGGAAGTCTGGTCAGCATCTTGCTGGCATCCGGAACCTGGTGGCTGAAAAGAGAGTTAACATACAAAGCCAAACAAATTGTCGAACAATCATGGACCTAAAGACTGGAATAGTGCAGATGAAGTGTTGGGGTGTATTCCCTGCATGCTCTTGTGTACTTCTGCTTTCAGGTATATATTTTTCCCATTTTCTAGATAGACTTCTCCTCTCACATTCTCGGTGATTTTATGGAATAAACCTCTCTTTTGCTTAATCTTAAATGGAGCCGCTTATTTTGCAGTACCTAGACATTTGCCTTTTACCCATTTCACCCACATAAATCCTCTAATTGTTTAAACCTGTTCTTAGCACCTCACAGTCAATCCTTTATGCGTCACAGCTAAAGCCCCCTTTAAGTTTCAAGTTACAACAAGTGCACCTAGTAAATCATATACATTCCATTGCAATGATCCAGATTCAAACTCCTAGTCCCCACCTTCAGCTTGAGGAAGTTTCAGGAGCAGTGAAACAGTACTGCAGGTATCTCTGTTCCTGTCTATTTCCCCCTTCCATCTCAATTTATCTCTGCCTCTGTCAAAAAAAAAAAAAAAAGGAAAGAAAGGAGAGGAAAGGAAAAGAAAGGAGAGGAAAGGAAAAGAGAGGAGAGGAGAGGAAAGGAAAGAAAAGGAGAAGAAAGGAAAGGAAAAGAAAGGAAAAAGAAAAAGAGAGAGAGAGCAAGAGAGAGAAAGAGAAAAAAAAGAGTAGGTCAAGTAGGACACTGAGCCAAGCTTCAAGAGCTCCCAATGTCTAAAGCTGCCACAACAAAATAAATAATGTAGTATTAGGTTACAACTTTAAAGTATAAAATAAATATGCATAGGGCTGTGGCAATAGCATAGTCATTACAAAATAGGCTTTTTTCCCCTCCCACTGGAGTTTCACCACTCCAGGACAACTTTTTCAGATGGACAGAGACAATGACAGAGGGAGAGAAAGAAAGCATCCACAGTAACTAAGCTTCCTCTCATATAGAGCGGGCAGGTACCAAACCTGGGACATGCATATGACAAGCAGACATGCTATTCTGGTGAGCTATCTTGTTGTTCAAAATGCTCTTTTTAAAACTTTTCGTAATTTATTAATTTATGGGATGGAAAGAAGGACACAGAAAACCAGAACATCACTCTGGTATATGGGTTGCCAGGGATCTAAGTGAGTACCTCATTATTCAGGGTCTAGCACTTTATCCACTGTGCCACCACCAGGGACCTGTAATAGACTTTCATACTCAATGAAACAGATGTCATAAATTCAGTCTGTGGCACTACCATAAGCTTGTCATGATTAAAAATAAATAAATAAAAACTACAAACACACACACACACACACACACACGGTCTCCTTCGCCTGTGAATGGAACTTGAAGTAATCATGTTAAGTGAAATAAACTAAAATAGAAGGATGAATACTGGGTGATCTCACTAATCAGATGTACTTAGGAAACAAGGACAGAAAGGGAAAACACAAAGTAATATTTGGACTGAGTTTGGTATATTGCACCAAAGCAAAGGACTGGGGAAGGGAGTGTGTTAGGTGGGTGGGTAGGGTTTGGGGGTCCTGTTACATGATGGTGGAAGAGGACCTAAGTTGGAGTTGAAAGTTTTTTGCAGACACCTATCACAGGCAGATGAGACTAGAGTTGTATCTGAGTGTACACACTGCTTATACACAAATTGGAAGATGACTCTTGGTACACATACTAGCTGCATGCTCTTGCCCTCCTTGGGCAAGAAGGTGCTGTTTATACAGACTCCCTTAATAAAATCCTTGCCTGAGAATTAACTGGCCTTATTATCAGTCTCCATTGCGTGAGAGCCTAAGAACCTGAGGCTGGTGACAAATCAATGATACAATTTTAGTTTTGCAGGCAGAGGGTAGATAGCATTATGGTTAGGCAAACAGACTCTCATGCCTGAGGCTCCAAAGTCCCAGGCTCAGTCCCCCATACCACCATAAGCCAGAGCTGAACAGCAGTCTGGTTAAAAATTAAAAAATAAAATAAATAAAAAGTTTTTTAAAATAAGTTTAAAAATTTTATTGTTTTGCAATGGTAGGGACTGTCCCACTCTCTAAAAGGAGGCTGCGTCAACATAATCTGCCACTCAAGGGAGACTGGTCCTGAAATGAGTGCAGCCTACAATATTCCTAGCTGTGACCGTGGAATGTGAGCTCAGAATGACAGGGATGCAGAGGTTGCACAGGCTCCTGTGCTAAATATAAATAGATATGGGCCCTAGGTCCGATTGATGGGGCTTATAGTTAATGGTATTTATATACTTTCCTCATATTTAGGAGCTACTCTCTGCCCCAATCCAGAGTTCTAGTTCTATTGTCAACTCTGAAACCATCCTCCCAGATTATACTTTCAGCCCTCCTGCATGTTAGTTGTCAGGCTCAGGCAAAAATTAGTAAAGTCATAGGCCCCTTGGAATATACCTAAAATAGTTTTCCTACCTTCGTCCCACACAACGATCCATAGTTCCATCTGCTCTATTCTTATCTTTAGGTTCCAAATTGTTCTCTTTTATATCTTAGTACTTTTCTTGTAGATGATACCATGATGCCAACCTAACTTCCCTGGGTAGACAACATCATCAATGTGTCACGGAACCCCACCTTCCCCACTAGGGAAAAATAGAAACAGGCTGGGAGTATGGATCAACCTATCATTACCCATGGCCATTGGAGAAGCAATTACAGAAGCCAGATTTCCACCTTCTGCACCCAGTAAATAAGTTTGGTCCATAATCCCAGAGTTATAGAATAGGGATCCTTCTAATGGAGATGAATGGATGCAGAACTCTGGTGGTGGGAATTGTATGAAATTGTATCCCTCTTATCCTACAATCTTGTCAATCATTATTAAATCATTAATAAAATTTTTTAGTTTTGACAAATGTACCATAGGAATGTAAAATGTTAACATTAAGGGAGACTAGGTAACAGGTATACAGGTATTTTCTGTATTATCTTTACAACTTTTCTATAAAACTAAAAGTATCCCAAAAGAAAACATTCATTAAAAAAACAACAGATGCGCAGGTCTTGCCTGTGAGATTCTTCTTCTTTTTTTTTTTAATAAAAAGGAAACTTTGACAAAACTATAGGATAAGAGGGGTACAACTCCACACAGTTCCCACCACCAGAACTCCATATCCCATACCCTCCCCTGATAGTGTTCCTATTCTTTAATCCTCTGGGAGTGTGGACCCAAGGTCACTGTGGGATGCAGGTGGAAGGTGTGGCTTCTGTAATTGCTTTCCTGCTGAAATGGGCATTGACAGGTCAATCCATACTCCCAGCATGCCTCTCTCTTTCCTTACTGGGGCAGGGCTCTGGGGAAGCAGTGCTCCAGGACACATTGGTGGAGTTGTTTGTCCAGGGAAGTCTGGTCAGCATCATGCTAACATATGGAACCTGGTGGTTGAAGAGAGTTAATATACAAAGCCAAACAAATTGTTGACCAATCATGAACCTAAAAGGCCTGAATAGTGCAGATGAAGAGTTGGGGGAGTCCTCCATTTTTTAGATAGCTAGTAGGCATATTTTAGTTATATTCCAAAGGGCCTGTGGCTAGACTAGTTTTTTTTTTTCTCTGAGCCTGAAATATGATATCCAAGTGGTTCCAAGTTATTGTCTAGGGAGATCATGTCATGGATATAAAAAGGACCAGAAAGCTGGATCAAGAAGAGAGTAGCTGCCTAATATGGGAAAGGGGAATATTGTTGACTGTAAACCCCATCAATTTGATGTGATCTGGGGCCAATATTCAGCTTAGGAGCCTATGTGACCTCTGCATCCCTGTATATCTGAGCTCACATTCTTTGGTCATGAGTAGGAACATTCCAAGCTGCCCCAATATCGACCCATCTTCCTCAGGTGTAGCATAGAGTGTGTTGTTAATCCTCCCTTCGGAGGATGGAACATTCTGTACCGTTGTTGATCCAAGTTGATGGTAAGGTCCAATGAGGAGCCCACAAAGGGATCTATTGTGTTGTTCCTGATAGAGATGGCCAGTAACAATGGAGAGAGGGATCTACTTGAGGTCTAGGCCCATCATGTCTGTTTGGGAATATTGTGACTACCCGAATAGGGCCCCAGCTGATGGGGTGGCCTGATAGTGACTAAAGAGTCATGTTTGAAGTATGCCAGTCTCTTGCCCTTATTTAGCTTTTACAGTCCTTACTTTGATAAGGTTAGCTTTGGAGTGAGTGAGGGAAGTGTAATAGGAAGTAGGTGAGGAGGGTATCTAAGTAGACACTATTTCATTATGAACTTTATACTGACTCATTACAGAGTATTGCACACTTTTGCTTTCAGGTACATATTTTGCCCTAATTTATGGATGCATGTGAGCCTATGCTCTATCTCATGGGTCCTGGTCTATATCTAGGTTCTGGGACCTTGTTAGGAAGTGAACCAGCTGAAATGGAATTAGAGAATCCTATGAAAGGAAAGGTCTCACCAGAGTAGTGAGACTGAAGCAGGCTGACATTCCATGCTTGACGTCTCTGGATATAGTCTGAAATGAAGCATGCTGAGGTAGTACTCATTGCATTTATTAGGTTGGGATCAGCAGATGCAATATTATTTGGTATGAATTGAGAGAAGCATGTAGGAAACTGAGCCCCACCGTAGAGGTTCCAGGACTGGGGGAAATATAGACTCTATAGAGGAAGCAAGAGGTTCCTGCTGTCTTAGGGTTTAAGACAATAGATAGTTATTGCTATAATCACATTATTTGGCAATTGGGTTAACTTTGAAATATCCCTTTGTTAGGATTTGATGTATCATATACAACATCACCATAATTTATGTCCTTTGACATTTATTTGCATATAGCTGTGCCACCAGTTGCTTCTGTTCTCCCTTGTCTAAGCTTTTAAGAGCATCAACATATCAAAGACTCATCCTATTTATTTAAAAAATCAGTCTATGCTTTAAAAAGTTTGAGACATTCAATCAATTTTCCCCTCATATTAATTAGTAATTTATATGACTACAAATTAGTAGAAGTGTACATAAATACCATTCCCACCACCAAAAGACTGTGTCCCATCCCACCCCCCCACACACACACCCGCCCCGTAAAGCTGAACATCCACCCTCACCCTCACCCTCACCCTCACCCCAGGGTTTTTACTTTGGTACTCTACTCCAAATTTAGTCAAATCCTGTTTTTGCCTGTGAGATTCTAATTTGTCCAGCTGACTGAAAGTGGTGAAGCACCATTACTTTTTTTAGAAATCCCTGGAGGATTTTGTTGTTCAGTCAGAATAGAGGATCATTACTCTGTACTAGTGGTTCTCAACCTTGAGTGTGCATCAGAATCCTCTAGAGGGCTTGTTAACTACACAGATGGCTGTGTTTGGGAGTTACCTAAGCTGGAAAAGCATAAACATGCATGACTGATGTTCCTTGGTTTGATTCCTGTTGCTCTATGTGCCAGAGTGGTGCTCATAGAAAATAACTCTCTCATACACACATACAAGTGGCTAAAATCACCTTAAGAGTTTCTGATCTAGAAGGTCTGGTGGGGTCTGAGAATTTACATGCCATATAGATTCTCAAATGATGCTGATTAGGCTGGGCTCAACACCAAGATCTTAAGGTGTTTTCAACCAAAACATATTTAAAAGTAGCAACGCAAAACTAAAGCTGTGTAATACAGTTAAAAGAGCACTAGCCTACAGCTCAAGAGACTCAAGATTCTCATTCTTAATTTGTCATAACTCAGTCTTTAGACCAGAATGAAGCATTTCACCTCTCTTGGACTTAAACTTCTCATTTGTAAAATAAAGAAGACTGGTTTGATGAGTACTACTTCAAAAAGTGTTGTATACCTCTTCCAAAGTTTTTAGATAACTACCTAGCTCCCTTATCTTGGGTTTGATAAATAGTTCCATTAAATATAATTCAATTAGTCCTAAAACAGTATAAATTTTTCTATAGGATGCATGCTATGATTATAATAATTTACAGACTTGTTGCAAGGAGGGTACATTTCCATCACTCCTAGAGTGGGGGTAAGCATTTTGCAGAAAACTGGGAAATTTTACAAATTTACCAATAACTGTATTTACTGTAAACTATTAATACCCCAATAAAAAGGAAATAAATATTCTACTATAGTGCTAACAAAAATGTAGAATAGTTTCAATATTATTGAGTTCTGGTTATGGTTTTGATTTCAAATAAGTAAGCAGGGTAATTGGTACTAAGGAACCATTTGCTTCTGGAAAAATGATGGTACCACCATTGTTATCAAACAGAGGTGCCTTTTTAAAAAATCACAATACTATTTTACTTATTTTTGAAAAGATTTTCTTACTATGGAGAAAAAACTAGAGTAGAAATCAGAACACCGCATAGCTCTGGCACAAGGTGGTGCTGAGGCTTAAACTTGGAATCTCTGGGTATGAGGCATGCATACAAGTTGATGCTGTATCAGGATGAACTATATCCCTGACCCACCAAAATATTTTTAAGTATACTTACTACCTGGGCTATATTATATTACCAGGGCTATATTTATTGTCGTAGGAACTTTTGGCAAAATTAAGAAGTAGAAAAACAGACTGGCCATAAGAGAACTGAAATGGCTATCAGTATGGGTGGGTTTATATTGCTTCTGTTCTCCCTGGTTTAAGCTTTTAAGAGGTGAAAAATTTTTGTGGGAGAACAGGTCAGGAGAGAAATGGTGGAAAACTTCTTAAAACAGCATACTGAGAGCATACATACTTCAGTGTAACATGCAGTACAGCTTTTAGAGGAAGACTTCCGTGATACATGCTGTGAATCAAGCTTTTAGAGGAAGACCTATGTGGAATATGTGCTGTTGAAACAGCTCTCTCAGGAAAATCTCATGTATGTACTGTAAAGACCACCACTAGCTGCTCCCGATCTTCTCCCAAACTAAAGAGACTGTATCATACCAATAGGGCAAATAATCACATAATTGGGTGAAGGATCCAAATTCATGAGGAAGTTTACCAAAAATTACTATATAAATATGCCTCAATAAATGTTCCGGTCCATTCCATCCCCTGAACAGGCCCAAGGTTCCTTGCCTAAGAGTGTTTCATTTCCCTCCACTTGTTGAATCCCTGCAGAGCTTGACTCCCACAACTTTTTAATTTTTTAATCTTTTATTATTTATGAAATATTATCGACAACCCTCAACTTTTTAAAATTTCCTTATTTTTTAATTTTTATTTATAAAAAGGAAACACTGACAAAAACCATAGGATAAGACGGGTACAACTCCACACAATTCCCACCACCAGAACTCTGTATCCCATCCCCTCCCGATATCTTTTCTATTCTTTATCCCTCTGGGAACATGGACCAAAGGACATTATGGGGTGCAGAAGGTGGAAGGTCTGGCTTCTGTAATTGCTTCCCCACTGAACATAGGTGTTGACAGATTGATCCTTACTCCCAGTCTGTCTCTCTCTTTCCCTAGTGAGGCTGGGCTCTGGGGAAGTGGGGCTCCAGGACACATGGTGGGGTCGTCTGCCCAGGGAAGTCCAGTTGTCATTATTTTAGCATCTGGAACCTGATGGCTGAAAGAAGAGTTAACATATAAAGCCAAACAAGTTGTTGACTAATCATGAACCTAAAGGCTGGAATAGTACAGATGATGATTTGAGGTCTCCGTTTTGTAGATAGTAGACCTATTGTAGTTATATTTCAAAGGGCCCATCGGGTTGGGCGGCAGTGCAGTGGGTTAAGCGCACATGGCACAAAGCGCAAGGACCAAAGGGCCCTTGACTATACTCGCTGTTTTTTTTTTTTTTTCTGAGCCTGACATCTGATATGCAGGTGGGCCCAAGCTATTGTCTGAGGAGAAGATGTCATTGCTGGAAAAAGGACCAGAAAGCTGGATCAGGGAAGAGAGTAGCTATCAAATATGGGAAAGGTGTATAAATATTGTTGACTGTAAACCCCATCAATTTGATGTGATCTGGGACCCATATTCAGCTTAGGAGCCTATGTAACCTCTGCATCCCTGCAGATCTGAGCTCACATTCTGTGGTCATGAGTAGGAATGTTCCAATCTGCCCCAATTTCAGAACCCATCTTCCTCAGGTGTAGCATAGACTATGTTGTCCATCCTCCATTCGGAGGATGAAGCATTCTCTACTATTGTTGATCCACCTTGAGGCAAGGTCCTATGTGGGCCCACAAAGTGGTCTATTGTATTGTTCCTGATAGAAATGACCAGTACAATGGAGAGAGGACAACCCTCAAATTTTATAAAACTAAAAACAAATTCATTTATCTGCTGCTCTTATAAAAGTGTGTAATGGGATACTTACAAACAAATGAATAAACTAGAATGCTAAAAATGGTGTTTATATACTTTACATGGCAAGAGACATCAACAATGAATGGTGGGACACAGAAAAATGCTCTCCCCCAAAAGATAAAGAAAGCCCTGCCATGTGCCAAGGTTAACAAACCACAAGCAGAAGTCTGGAAGATACAGAATTCTGGTCTGGCAAGTGAAGGGAAGGATGTACCAAAATCCCAGTTTTCCCAGTCCTATTACTTACCTCTGCAACAATATAAAATGGGAATGTAAGAATTCTAGGGAGAGAGAGAAGGAACTATACCAGCAGTTATTCTGAACCATACATGGAAGTTTAATGTGGAACTGGTAAAAACAGCTATATTGGAATTCATTGTCCATAGTTAACTATCTCTTGGGGTACATGCAGAGAAGCCTTACTTAGTTGGTTCACAGCCTGCGGGATACTACTCCCTAGGCAGACAAACCTATGAAAATGTAAAGTAGGGGGCAGGCAGTGGAACACCTGGTTAAGTGCATACATTACAGTTCACAAGGACCCAAGTTGAAGTCCTTTGTCCCTGTAGAAGCAAAGCTTCAGAAGTGGTGAAGCAGGGCTGCAGGTATCTCTGTCTCTTTCACTCTCTATCTCCCTCTCCCCTCTCAATTTCTCTTTATATCCAAAAATAAGTATATTTTTAAAATGTAAAAAGGGAAATTTAAAGCTGCCAACTGGTAAAAAGGGGAAAAAGCAAGTCAGGAGTATAGTCCACCACCACCACACCAACTAGGGGGCAGCAGCTTGATGGAACTCTGGCAGACAGCATACTGAAACTCAGTTTCCCTAGTGACAAACACTTAGTAGAGATTTTTAGTTCCTAATATAGGAGAGTTGTGTGTGATAATGTTTAGATCAAATGGTGTACCAGGAAAAGAAGTGACAGAATTCGTATTGAAAGAAATAATAATCAAGAATACCCCCAAACTGAATGAGAGACACCCATATCCAGGTCTTTATAAGAATTCCAAATAAGGGGGATCGGGCAGTAGTGCAGCGGGCTAAGCACACATGGTGCAAAGCACAAGGACCACCATAAGAATCCTGGTTCGAGCCCCCGGCTCCCCACCTGCGCTTCACAGGTGGTGAAGCAGGTCTGCAGGTGTCTGTCTTTCTCTCCCCCTCTGTCTTCCCCTCTTCTATTTCTCTCTGTCCTATCCAACAACAAAATCAATAACAACACTAATAATAACAACAATGATAAAAGGGGGGGCAACAAAGGAGACAAAAATAGCCTCCAGGAGCAGTGGATTCCTGGTTCTGGCACCAAGTCCCAGCAATAACCATGGAGGCAAAAAAAAATTCCAAGTAAGAGAAATTCATTCAAACTTAAGTTCACTGGGACACATAATTAAAATAGCAAATATCAGGGCCAGGAGGTATCACATCCAGTAGAGTATGCATGTTACAGTGCACAAGGCTATGGGTTCAAGGCTCCAGTCTTCACCTGCAATGGGAAAGCTTCACAAGCAGGGAAGCAGTGTGGTGTCCTATCTCTCTTCCTTTCTGTCTCCCTCAACCCTCTCAATTTCTGTCTCTATGCAAAAAATTAATATAATTTGGAAAAGCCATAAAACATCAAATATGAAAGACAAAAAGAGTTTTAAAAGAAGAAACAGAAAGGCAGTCACCTTTAAGGCAACCCCCTATGAGCTGACTTCTTAAAAGAATGTATTAAAAGTTTTGAATGGGAATTATTATATCCAAGAATACTTAATCCATCAAGGTTATCTATCAAGTTGAAAGAGCACCGAAAAATAATTTAAGAAATTAAACATCATTAAACCAGCCCTACAAGAAACACTAAAGGGACTTACATAAAAATGGTAATATAGGATGATCTCACCATAAATAGAATATACACAAACTAGGCAAAGAAAACAAGCAAAGTCTAATAAACACAAAACTTTAGATTTACACTGCAAAATTGAGGTTACCATAGGGATTGGAAAGATAAGACAGGGTTTCAAGAGTGAAAGGTCCAGTGGATTTTTGTAGAGAGATATCGGTAGTTTGGTGGTAGGTATGGTATAGTGACATATTTGGAAGCGGTATGAAATTATACTTCTAGAACATTTTGGTCTTCTAAACTAAGATTAACTCAAATGCAAATAAAATAAAATTTTAAAACAAATTAAAATCAGTAATAGGAAAAAAATATTTCCCCATTACAAAGGAAAATTACATGGTATTTCAATCTAGGATCTATAAACGTATTACTAAGAAGCACATATGTATTGACTTGTCAGAAAAATCATGATATATTTTCCCTTTTAATTATCTTTATTAGTGATTTAATATTGATTTATAAAATTACAAGATTACAGGGGCACAACTTTGCATGGTTTCCACCACCAGAGCTGAATCCCCAATCCCTCATTGAAAGCTATAGCAGATCCTTTAAAACTGTAGATATGGGTTAACTATTATCTCTATAACTGTATTTCTTTATGTGTATATATTTGCCTTTTTCCCCCTATGGCCCCATCTTCTCTTCCTTTATAAGTCACACATACACCTATTACTACATCCAAATGTCCCTTCCTTTTTTCTTCTCTCTCCAGGTCCTGATGGAGTTGGAGTTCAGAGCCCTCTGATCATCTTCCCCCTTTCATTTCTCCCCCACTGGGAGTTTGGATCAAAATTATTTTCGGGTGCAGAAGGTGGGAGTTCTGGCTTCTGTAAATGCTTCCCTACTGGACATGGGAATTGGCAGGTTGATAATCCTTACCTCCAGCCTATTTCTCTTTCCCTAGTGGGATAGGTCTCCGAGGAGGTGGGGTTCCAGAATACATTGGTGAGGTCGTCTGCCCAGGGAAACATGGCATATTTTTTCTATGTATTTTTATGCAAAAATGTGTCCCGGAGGGTTAAAGGATAGGAAAGCTATCAAGGGAGGGGATAAGATATGGAGTTCTGGTGGTGGGAATTGCGTGGAGTTGTACCCTCTTATCCTATGGTTTTATCAGTGTTTCCTTTTTCTTCTTTTTTAAAAATATTTATTTATTCCCTTTTGTTGCCCTTTTTTATTGTTGTAGTTATTATTGTTATTGATGTTGTCATTGTTGGATAGGACTGAGAGAAATAGAGAGAGGAGGGGAAGACAGAAGGGGAGAGAAAGACAGACACCTGCAGACCTGCTTCGCCGACTGTGAAGCAACTCCCCTGCAGGTGGAGAGCCAGGGGCTCGAACCGGCATCCTTAGGCCAGTCCTTGCGCTTTGTGCCACGTGCGATTAACCCGCTGCACTACCGCCCGACTCCCATAGTGTTTCCTTTTTATAAATAAAATAAAAAGGAAAAATGTGTCATGAATTTTCTGACAGCTCAATATAAATATTCCACATACCGTGAGATCCAAACTGTTTATTGAGAAGATGAACGATTTTCAGACCCAAGAAAAGTGACACTAAGGATCCCATTATCACAGAAATAGACACTCTGAGGAATGATTTTAAAGATGTTTCTTCTACTAGTTTGCAAGAAGTGTTTAAAGATGGATCTTAAAAAAAATATTTCCCAGCATTATCACTTACAAGTAAAAATTGTTTTAGAATTTCTTGAGTTCTTGAAGGATAAACTCTGAAACTGCATAGCAACTCTTAGCAAAAAGAAAAATAGGGAAGCTGAAACCAAATGTCTACATAATTTCATCATTAAATTCTACTAATAACTCAAGTGAAATAATCAGCATTTGAGAAATTTCTCCAGTAAATGAAAAAGTAAAAGAACTTTCTCAATTGTGTGGAATTGTACCCCTCTTATCCTATGGTCTTCTCAGTGTTTCCATTTTATAAATAAAAACTTTAGAAAAGAACATTCTCAACCTTGGCAATGACATTAGTGAAGTGAAAAATGAAATACAGCTTTCTCTCCTTCCTAATCACTAGAACAGCTAATTGTGGGCAGCAACTTTGAATCACTGCATAATGTTCATTAGTAAAGTAACGATAATGTTTACTACATAAACCACCAAACCTCTATATATGCACTGACCTATAGAACTTTTTGTGATAATGTAAACACTCTAATCCTAGGGTTTCAATGTAGTAGCCTACTTACCATATATAATTAATTACTGGGCACTTGAAGTACTGCAAATGAGTTAAGGGGTTAAATTTTATTTAATTTTAATTCACTAGACATGTGAGGACAGCTACCATAATGTGCAGTACAACCTTAAGGTACTCAATAAACACACATAGGAATAAACATACTTCATTCAATATCTAACTTACATTTATTTAAAAGTCAAGATTACAGGAAAGCATGAATAAGACAGACATTATTAAACAAGATTAATTAACTTACCTTTCACTAATAAATGAAAGTACTTAATATCACCAAAGGAATTTTTAAGAAAGAGGACTATTCCAACCTCTGAAATTAAAACAAAAGAAAAGCAGCCAAGTTTCCAAAAAAGAGTGCAACCATAGGTCTCCCTCTAGTGGCAAGAGATAAAGTTGCTGCTGAAAAGCTGAATTGCTTCTCTATAAATAAAACTGCTCATAGACATTTCTTTTATGTAACTTTAAAAGACTCTTGATCAAAATAAGAAACATATATCTTTTTAAAACAAAATTAAGACTTAATTTTACATCCACTGAATTCTAGTACCTATATAAATCTGATCTCTGCTGAGAAAAATTAAACAATAACTTGCCAATGAATAACAAACATTTGGGAACATAGGGTTTGCACAAAAATTTGTGAAGCACTAATCAAACTGTGATAAAAAATACCAATTTTCCTTTGTTGATAAATTTTCTGGGATAGAACATGAGAAAGAAAATTCAGAAATATAAAATTAGTAAGCAGTGATAGTATTTTAAAAACGCATTAGCTCAAAAACAACAAATGTTGCAACAATTCTTAAAAATCAAAGCAGCGCTTCATTCTGATCATTCAGTTTCAAAAGACAGCTCTGCCATATTTCTAGTCTTTATTATAATCATTCATACTCTTGGATTTTTACTTAACCATTACTTTCAACTACAAGAAGGAACTCAAAACAGAAACAACTTGTATTACAGCTACTGTTTTTCCTGCTTAATTTCAGGAAAATCAGCTTTTATATACAACACAGTAAGTACAGAATGTACAGAAGACAGTTACATATATACAAAAGTGCATTGATATAGTAATACATTTAGCAGAAATACAGGGAGAAAACCTGGTTAACAATCTGATACATTATAGTATTTAAGACTACTTGAAGACTCTCCAAACCAGTTAACTTCCTACTTGCTTTGGTTATGATATTGATGCTTCATAACTAACTTTTAAAACTAAAACCAAAAAGTAAACTGATTTTAACTACCTGTGAGCTCATATATATATATATGTATATATATATATATATATATATATATATTTGTTTATCTTTAGTACCTTTTTGATAACAGTCCTATTAAACCATATTAAACTCCCAACAAGAAGATTTAGAATAAGTAAGACCTATATTTAAATAACAGTACTCAAAGAAGAAACCAAATTGATTTTCTACAGGAACAGACGTGGTCTGATACATTCTTAAAAGGTTCAGCTAGATAAGGGCAAGAGACTGACATACTTTAATGATGACTCTTTAGTCACTATCAGGCCATCCCATCAGCTGGGGCCCTATTTGGGGAGTCCTGAGTCTCCCCAAACAGATATGATGGGCCTAGACCTCAAATAAATCCCACTCTCCATTGTTACAGGTCATCTCTATCAGGAACAACAAAAAAGACCCCTTTGCCCCCCCCCATAGGACCTTGCCCTCAACTTGGATCAACAACGGTAGAGTATGTTTTGGAGGTTGGACAACATACTTTATGCTACACCTGAGGAAGATGGCTCGATATTGGGGCAGCTTGGAATGTTCCTACTCATGACCACAGAATGTGAGCTCAGATCTACAGGAATACAGAGGTCACATAGGCTCCTCAGCTGAATATGGGCCCCAGACCAAATCAAATGGATGGGGTTTACAGTCAACAATATTTATACCCCTTTCCCACACTAGGGAGCTACTCTCTTTCCTTATCTAGCTTTCTGTCCCTTTTCCAGCCATGATATCACCTCCTCAGGCAATTAACCTAGATCCACCTGCATATCAGATTTCAGGCTGAGAGGAAAAAAAAAAAAACTAGTATAGCCACAGGCCCTTTGGAATATAACTAAAATATGCCTACTAGTTATCTACAAAATGGAGGACCTCTCAACACTTCATCTGCACTATTCTAGCCTTTAGGTCCATGATTGTTCATGAATTTGTTTGGCTTTGTATGTTAAATCTCTTTTCAGCCACCAGGTTCCAGATGCTAGTATGATGCTGACCAGACTTCCCTGGACAGATGACCCCACCAATGTGTCCTGGAGCTCTGCTTCCCCAGACCTCTATCCTACTAGGGGAAGAGGCGGGATGGGAGTATGGATTGACCAGTCAATCAATGCCCATGTTCAGCGGGGAAGCAATTACAGAAGCCAGACCTTCCACCTTCTGCATTCCACAGTGACCCTGGGTCGATACTCCCAGAGGGATAAAGAATAGGAAAGCTATTAGGGGAGGGGATTGGATACGGAGATCTGGTGGTGGGAATTGTGTAGAGTTGTACTCCTCTTATCCTATGGTTTTGTTAATGTCTCCTTTTTGAAATAAGTAAAAAAATGTTTCAGCTAGATAACCTAACTCCAAAATCTCAAGTTAATCCCAATCAGTTAGCAACAATTAAAGAACAAGCAGTTCCACAAATTAAGCCATGGCCTTGTTCCTGGGAAAAATTCAGAATATAATTGCTAACTTGTTTATACATATTAATTCTATAGCTACCTTTACATAGTCAAAATGCATATGTTTGGTTAGAGCAGTTCTTTCCATTTCCAATTCCACTCCTCACCACAAAAAAGAACATATATTTCCACAGGTTTCATTGACTACAAAGATGTAACAAGAAACTTTTAAGAGTAAAAAGAAAGTATTATATATTAAAATTAGAAAAGGCCAAATCAGGTTTTCTGAGTTCAGTATGAATGTTAATTTAAAAACTAATTTATCATCATGGATCTATGTTAAAGCATACATAACTTTAATGTAAATAATAATTTGTGATGGGAGCTGAAAAGAAATCGTATTAGAAAAAAATCTAAAAATAGCATTTTAGCAAGCCAACTCCACTCTTAATCTATACTATCCAACTTTCTCACTCTTAATAATAAGTTAATGAGAAGAATCCTCAGAGTTCCTCCTAAGATTTTTGGAATAAGTAAACTATTTCCAAAGATATCAAAATTAAGCATTTTAAGAAGCTATGTTCCTCATACTATGTTGACAGTGATACCTAGGCCTAAATATCTCACCCACTTAGCATATTTCTTTGTAAAGATAAAATTTATCTTACTTTGTCAGACTTAAAATGAATCCAACAGTTACCACAGTACATGTGTATACAAATATTTTCCAACAGTTACCACAGTACGTGTATACAAATATGTTTGACTATAGTCCTTTTGAGGATTAAGTTTACCTCTAAGTTTAGACATAGTAATGCCAGTGTGTTCAACATCAACACTATTATTTGAATATAACTGAGAATTTTCCTATTTTACCCATTTCAAACTGTAAACTGGTTTAAGTAACCTAACTCCCTTCTAGTTCCAAACAAACACTTTCCTTGAAGATAAAAATGCTAAGAGGTAATTTGTTAAAGGGGAAGGGAATATACCCATTACTACAGGAACAAAAGCAAAGAATTTCTAAAATTAACTAGAAAATCAACTTGGTATATAATCTCTTTTCCTGAACTAGTTTTTCTTTTTTTATTAGTAATTTAATAATGATTGATAAGATTGTGGGATAAGGTTACAATCCATACAATTCCCACCACCAGAGTTCCATACCTCATCCTGTCCATTGGACGGTTCCCTATTGCCTAAAAAAAGAAGTATCTTTCCAATTTTTGTTTGTTTAGGAGAGAGCAAAAAGGCAATACCCCATTACCACAAATCATGGAGTCAAGTTCACGTTTGGGAAAACTGGGAAGACTGCAAGGGTTAGTACATATGGAGAGTAGTAGATAAGCCTCACCCTGGGAAAACCACCTTCATGATCATGGTATCTCCCGTCAGATGCTTTTAAAACTATTCTGGCTTATGGTATTTTCAAGCAAAAAATGTGAATGCATTAATCTGTAATTTAGCTAACTTTCAATGTTCTTCAATGACCTAGAAGGTCAAAAATAAAGTGATACAAATGAAATTTAGGATCTGAAGATTTGTTTAGTTGAGTATTCTATTACCATGGAATGATTCAATGTGATCACGTTATTTAGTGATATCCAACAGCCTGGGCATTTTATAAAATGGATTATAGCATTTAGATTACATTTGAGTTTGGAAATACCTGATTTTGACAAATAGTTTCTCTTTAAGGCACAGGAGGCTATATCAAGTAAGCCCCAAATTAAAAGTCTCTGCTAGAAAATGCAGAAAACAAAAAGGACTTCTGTATTTGTCAGATACTAATCTTTTTTGGCTTTTATGAAGATATTTGATAACTTCCATGTTTTAAAGCTCATCAGAAGAATATGGATATCCATACAGCAGTTTCTTGGAAATTTTACCTATATGAGGGGATTTAGCACTGCTGAAAGATAAATAAAACATGATATACACTCAATGTTTAGAATCATTAAGCTACATGTCAGTTTCTGGGATTAATTAAGCAATATCTAGTTAACCTAAAGTACTAAGGAAAATGCAAAAATTGCTATAGCCTAACAAAAAAAAAGAGTTGTTATAAAAATGCTATTTTGCTCTATGCTCTTGTTGGGAGGGAATGGACTAGTCTTTTACACTCCACTGCAAATTACACTACTTTTTTTTATTCAGTTACAAAACTATAGAAGACATGCTGTTTTTTGTTTTTTTTTTAACTGTGGTGGGTACTGGCAGACTTCTACAAGATCTTTTAGTCCAAGGGTTACTGAGATATAATTGACACACATATAAGATTGTTAATAAAAATATGTGTTGGTAGATAAATAGACTCAATGAACAAGACTTATCTTTAAAGGGAACACTTATTTGCACTAGTGTCAATTCTCTACATGTGAGAATTGACATTGGAGCAAATATATCACATTTTAATTCATTTGGTTATTTTCCATTTAGAAAGGAATGAGAAAAAAAAAAAGAAAAACTACTGAGTTGGATTTGATTCAAATTGAAATATACCAAATTGAATAAGTCAATACTTATTATAAGAAATAAATAATTTAAGCCTAAATTATCTACATGGGGCATTAAAATAGTAAAGAAAGCATACATAGTACATTAACAAAGACAAGAAAGCTTTTATTATGTGTCTATTTTTATTTTCTTTTGGGGTTGGGGAACACTGTGAAATCTCCTTTGATCATAAGCAAACCCAAGTTACAAAAATTGTTCTAACCGGAAGAAATAACTTTAATTTCCTCCAACTCAACTTTATTGGCTATCATTAATTTATAGTACTGTAAAAAACAGCACATCGAGATTTGGGTTGAGAGAGCAGAGTGGTTTACACAACAGACTCTCATGTCTGAAGTACAAGAGTACAGGTTCAATACCCAGAGTCATCATAAGCTCTGCTCAAAAGGATAAAAACTAAAATGACACTGTTGGAATTACAAAAAAATTCATGGCGCACTTTACTATAAACACTTGAACATTTACAAATCTTTAAAACTGGCTTCATGGTGCTTTGGTAAATGTGTTTAATAATGACTTAAGTTAAATCTAAGGTAATAAGACTATGCAAGTGTTAGGAGAGTGGAGGAATTGGCTTTATTACATAATGACCCTGTTGAGGAATTTATTTTACTGGTCACTATCAAGTAAATTATTTCCAAGTATTTACCAGATAAATGTTGCTCTATTGTCTCCCAACATGACCTATTTTCCTTGAAGAGTGGGTAAAGACAATAATTCTCCAGGGAGTTTGCTTCTGCCAAAACAAACATAAGTTCCCCCACCGCCACCCTGCATTGGAGGAAGCTTTGATGCTGTGATCTCTATTTACCTATCTAAAAAAAAATTAAAAGGGCAAAGAATCTAACTGCCTTTGTTATTTCTCTCCATCTATCCTTAAATGTGGCAGGGAAATACAAGATTGAGCCCATTCACCTTTCTCAGAGCACTGGAGGGAATATCCCAAGCACTCTTTGCACCCTCTAAGCTGGTGAAGAGTACCAAAGAAGAAAGGCAGGAATACTTCTCCTGCTGATAGCCATCTACACATATATACTTTAATATTACTCAAATTTTAAACTATGAATCTAGTAGTCTTCAAAATGGTCCAACCACATCACCACAGACCTCAGCAAAGCTGTAACAGATATCTCTTTTTTAATCCCTTATAACCTTCAAGGAATTAAAATGATGTCAAAATACATGATTACAAGCAAAGTCATTACATCAAACAAGAATTAAGAATATAAGTTCAATAATCTTTTTTTAATGGGCTACTTGATATAGTTTTTAAAAAAAGTACAAAGCCTATTAACCTCTAATTCTAGAATCTAAAAATATTGACTGCAACTCTCCTCTATCATCATGATTACTGCCCCAAAGTTACCCACTATAAGAAGAAAATTATGGTCAAAAAGCAGCTTGATTGTCAGTAGTTTCAGTTTCCATATTATTTAACCCACGTAAACGTTTGAAGACATTGTAGTAGAAGAAAAGGAATCACACTACTTTTAATGTCCATGATAAACTCTGCATGAAAACACTTAAAACTCCATGTTTCACATTTAAAATTAGAATTCTATTAATAGTCAACAAGCTATGATATACACTATCTGTCTCTGCCTGTATATTTGTAGCAAATTATGGAGAAGTTTAGCAGAACTGCAAGGGTTTCTTTAGTTAATTTTGAATATTAACTTGTTTACATGCCAGAAAAGTGTTGCATCAAATATTTAAAAAGTGTAACTATGCTGAAAAGAAAGAAAACAACAACAACAACAAGGAGAACTTAAGAGATTTTTCTGATTTGAGATAGTTTCATAGCTGGAAATTTCAGAAAGCAATGAAAAAGCAGAAATGGTTTTGCTTAACTGCCATCTCCATTTAAATAGTAATCAATATAGCAACGCATTTAATAGTCAACTACTAGTAACATTATTTTCTCAATAGTCATCATTTACAGAAAGGATTCTGAATTTACATAAAATGGAAAACATGACCTCAGGGCCCATTTTTATACCTTTGAGTAAGTGAATGAAACCAGACAGAACTAAACTTGATGAAGGCACTATTGTAAACAGTAATACACCCCCCTACACACACACAATTTCAACAAAAGACTTCCACCAAGAATTGAGAATTATCCTGTGGCCCTTTATAAAAGGAATACTAGCAAATTATAATATTAGGAAGGAAACTGCATTATGGTTTATACACGTATATATATATATATATATATATATATATAGTGACATAATAAACTAACTGACAGCAGTAACTTCAGAGTTTCTAAACTACAAAACGACTAGTCTTTGAAAAAGCCCACCTAGCCACCCTAAAGCTTCAAAACATTTACCTATGTCAGTGGCTCTTTAAACTAGTGTGCTGCAGAATAACCCAGTGCTTGTTAAAACACAATACTGGGCCCCTCACCCAGGCATCTGATTCACTAGGTCTGGAGGGGGACCCAACAATAACGCATTTCTAACAGCTTCAAGGGGGATGCTTAAGCAACTGGTTCTGGGACCACCCACAAAGAACTACTAGTCTAAATTATTAATGGTACATCGGCACAGCCCTAACCAAAAGTTTGGTCATGAAGCATGTAAACAAATATGGATAAATAGTGCTTATTTGTAAAGATAAATAATGCTGATAACTTCACCCCGATTACATCAAAACATCTACATCTGCTTCATGGTCTTCCTCAGTCACTTTCAAGGACAGCACTTCTTCATTAAGGAAGAGCCCACTGAGCCTCTCCTTGCGAGCCTGCCTCTGCTCTTTCAGCTGCCTCTTGCGTAAAGCCTTCTGCTGTAACTTCCGCTGCTTAGATCTCTTCTGTCAAAATAAAAATTTCTAAATCAGTAAAGTTCAGTTCTGGCCTACCCACCCCCAAACTGTTATTTTTTAAGTAGCATTTTTATTGTGATTCCAAAGTGTTTCGTGAATAGAACGCAGTAATTTCAGAATCTTTATGAATGTTCAAATTTCTCTACAGTGTGATACTGTTCCAGTAAGTGAGCCTCTGGCTTATACTTGAAATGGTTTCAAGAACCTATTTTTATAGCATTTGGCTAGTGAATCTTGTGATAGGGAAGGTCAGAAACTTCATCCCTTTAACTAGTTATGGGCAGTCAATCATTTTGAGCTTTTTAAAAATCAAACTACGGTACACTGGTGTTAGTGCAGAATGAACACATTAGTGAACACTTTGGAAGACAAATGTTGAGAGTATTGCATTAAAACTATAACACAGAGTTTAAGGTGCCTTTCATCCTAAAGTACTAGCAATTTTATAGTAGCTTGGAAGGAATCATGCATTTTCTTATCAGGCAAATTCCATCTACAAATCTCATTAGAAACCCTGTGGATACTCTATTTC